>NW_022631029.1:5626943-5868263 GCF_010015895.1 Lontra canadensis
TATTTTGCCAAATTTGGGGATTTTTCAGCCATCTTTTTTTCTCCAACTATTTTTTTTTTCTGCACTGCCCTCTTCCTCCCCTCTTCTGGGACTCAGACAAAACAAATATTAGCCCTTTCAGTATCATTTTGTAGATTCTTGAAGATGTTGGCTTTTTTAGACATCTCTTTTCCTCTCTTTTTTCAGATTTTTAATATCCAGCAATCCATCTTCAAATGTCCCACACCTTCCCCACATCATCTCCATTATGTTTATGAGTCTATCCAGGGAGTATTTTATTTTAGGGATTGTCTATTTTATTTCTAAAGTTGCCATTTAGTTCTTTTTATCTCCGACTTCTTGTTGGTCCTTTCTCTTTCCATTCACACCTGAGGGCCGAGGGAGAGGACTCCAGAAAGGACAAACTTGGAAGGGCTTCCGACCTCGTTTTAGAAGTTGCAGCTCAGTGCGGTAGACAGCAGGGTAATCCTCTGGTTTAGTCAGGCTGGTCTCTCTCGCTGGGCAACTGACAGACCACGCCCCCCACCGCCCCCAGGGTGGAAGGCCACCTGACCAGCCACCAGGAGTGCAGACATATGCAGTGTGGGTCCAGGGTCGTAGGAAGCCTTCAGAGCACAGGGGCTCCACGAGGGCTCTGTTTTCTAGGTGGAGAGCACTGCAGAAAGCTTCTTGCTAGCCAGGGCTGTCCATTTGCAAAGGACAGGTTCTGGGCCTGGGGCTGGGGCCAGCTCGTGTACCCAGACCCCTGCTGGCCCCCTCCTGCCCACACCGGAACAGGAAGGAGAACTCCTTCCACCGTACTGTCCCTCTAGTGCTATCCCCTGAGAAAGCTGAACGGGTTGTTCACTTTAAAGGACAAGTACTTCAAGGAACAACACAGTGTGTCATACAGCACAGACGTTGAAGGCTCTGTTCAGAGCCAAGAGGCACTACGTTGATGACTGACACAGTAGGTGGTTCAGTTCAGATGTCACATTCCCTCCTCCAGCCTTCTGGGACTAGAATTCCCAGGGGGGGCTGTCCTCAGATTGTACCGGTCGACTGCCCATGTGCGCCCCCCCAGTGGCCATCTGGGATGGAGGCCATGGTCCACCCTGGCCTTCGGCTCAAACAGCAGAAGGCATGCTGATAAGGGTCAGACCCCCAGGGAAGCCTCAGGGATGAGCCCAGGAGCTCTAAACAACGTTATGGTTGTTCTCAGAGCTCTTCCCTCTCCTCTGTTCCCCCAGTTCTTCTAGATTGCTGGGATTCCCTTTTACAGTCCTTTGGCCAGAGAGCTGGGGCTTTAGTCCCCCTGCTTTGTCGTGCACCCACTTTTGGGGGCCAAGTAGCAGGAGGCCCTGGGGATAGAAAAAGCAATGAGAGTTTTCTCCACTCTCTGGGGCCTGCAACTCCTCGGATCCAAAAGGAAAGACCCCTTTTCTCAAAGTTTTGAGTGACTGAGGCCCTCCACTATCAAACCCCTGCCCCCATGCCCCTGCACCTCCTGCTACCACTGAATCCTTTGGGGGCCGAGGCATGACAGGATGGAGAAAAGAAAAACAGGGATTGACCTCTCTCTCTGAGCATGAGGGGTCCCCTTTTCCTCTCCTGGGGTGACATTCAGCAGCCTTGTGCCCAGTTCTGGGTTCCAGGCTGCCTTGAGTCCAGGCAGCACAACACTGGAGGCGGGGAAAGGGAAACATACCACAGGCTCTCTGTACTTGGAATTCTGGGGTCTTTCCCTTACTCTGTTTCCACCAGCTGATTTTCAGAGTCTTCATACTCCTGTTCCGTGTGCTCCTTCCGGGTTTTAGAACCACATTCAATGGGAAAGACGTGGTGGAGGATGCCTGACTCCGTCTCCCCCAGAACCAGAAACCACTGCATGTCATTTGTCTTTTACCACGTTCCTTACTCTGTCATTTTCAGCTCAGGAGCACCTAACCTGCAAACGTCTTAAGGTTTTGGCTTTTGACCAAAAAAAAGCTTCCATAGAAGTATGCCAAGCACCAGCCTGAGCACAAGAGAGCACAGTCCCCAGCCTGAAATGGAGAAAAATTAGAAAGAGAGAAAGAACCAGGCAGACTCGAAGGCTTTGAGGCGATCTCTGCACATAATCCAAGTCTACACATAAAAGCAAAGAAAAAGCCAGAGTAAAGTGAGCTTTCCAAACAATGTGGACAGCCCAGGCAGCCCAGGGTACTTAAAGCTGGAAGACTGCTCCCTGTTCAGGGTGTGTGAACCTTGGCTCAGCCTCTGCTGTTGAGTGACTGTCATTTTCCTAGACCAGTAAGTCCTTGGGGAGTAGCCAGATCTGTCCATTAACTGCCTGTGCCTTAAACACACACACACCATTGCTCATTAGTTCCCATGCATTCATTTGGAGAAATGTAATTCAAGTTTGCATGCTAGAGGAATGGTCTCTTCTTGATGCCTTTGGGTTCTGTTTTTTAAATACTTGTAAATCAATATTAGTGTCAGTATTTTGATGGGAAAGAGCATATCCTATTTGTCATCTAACCATGTTCCCCATTTCCCCCGTATCTTGCAAAACAGAGAAGGAGTTTCTGTTCTTCAATTAAGAGGGTTTTGAATGTGTCAGAATTTAAATCATGGTCACCTGTGAGATGTTCTGTTTGCAAATGTGTGTGACAAAACATAGAGGCTCTAAGAACAGTGAGAGATGACCATGTTTGCTACAGGTTTGCATGTACTGCCCAGAAAGCCTAGGCTAAGAAATAACCAACCGCAAATGCCAGGTCCAGCCCCGCCCTTGGTGTCCTGTGCAGGACAGGGCTCAATCTAGGCCTCCCTAGACAACAGGGCAGGTTCAAGATCAACCCTGGAGATAGTAGCTCTTATGGGTGAGTGTCAGATCAGAAAAGTGGTTTTATAATAGGAGCCAATAAGTCATTCCAGGACAGAAAGGAGACCCTCCCTCTGGGAACAAAGCCACACTGGGGAGCAAAGAGGAGGGAGATATCAAGGACGGGACACAGGGACCAGTCCCTCAGCAGTTTCCGGAAAGAGAGATGGTCCCCTGGCGAATTTACAAAGCTCATCTCTTCTTTGTAGCATGAGCTTCAGTCAATACAGCCTTTCAGGCAAATCCGTGAAATGCAATTTCCTAAGCATTAGGTTTCTCCAGAACTATAGAAAGAGCACCATGATACACTATTCCAAAGCAGTAAAGAGAAATTCACCTCTACAGGATGTGGTGTGAGACAACCTCAATTCAAATAAAGCAATATCCTCCTAGAGAAAACACTACATCCAAGCAGACTCTCCTGAGGCACCATAAGAAATGCAGAGCATTAGCCTGAGCCCTAGTGGATTTGACAGCTAAGATTCATGGACTCAAGGGAACATCTGATTCCAGTTCCCTGCTGGAGATCTCTCTGGCTTTGTATTACAGCTGAAGCACGAGAACACGGATCCCTAGATTTGGGGCTGCACGGTCCGCAGCCACGGAAGAGAAGAAAACACATGAGACTAGAAGAGAGGAGAGGACGACAGTGACATCACTCATGGCAGCAGAAAGGACACTGGGGCAGAGTGCCCTGAGGCTCATTTTTCTCCAGGGCTTGGAGTTCTGGGTCCTGAGTGGACACGTCAACAATCAGAGTCTCAAAAGTTTGATTCACAGTAGAAAGGAAAATTCCTCCTGGAAAAACATTTTGCTTTACTGCTTTACTGTTTTATTTCAGTAAAGGGCAAGAGAGTAAATATTGTAGGCTTCACGGGCCAATTGGCACAATGGAAGCAGTTCTGTAGGCACTTAGATCACAAAAGAGAAAACTCCTGGCCTGCCCCTCCCTGCTGACTTGCCCTGGGCCTGCCAGAGCCCTGAGTCTGCTTCTCTGCTTTGTTGCTGGGTTGCCACCTGCTAGAGACATTCTCAGGACAAGAGTGACTGGCCCAAGAGGGAAAGGCCCGGCAGGTCAGCACGCAGAGGGACTGGGAATGGGGAGCTGCTGTAGTCAGTTTCACTCTCTGTCCCGGTGACACTCAGATACCGGTGTGTGTGTTCTCATCTCCTGCCAGCTCCAAATGGGTAGCTGGCTCAAGGCTAAGTGGGCTTGCTAAGTCACCAGCTCCCAAGCAAAGATTCCATTGCTTGGTGTCTAGCCATTCCCAACAGCAGAGTGTCCAACATGTAGAGAGCAAGAAGCATGGGCCTTGGGCAATAGCAAGATACAGCTGGCCCAGTAGACAGACACTGAGAGTGGAGGAGAATGTGGGGGTGGAGGAGGTAGGGTCTCCAACTTGGTCTCCATGGCTCACAATGCTAGCCCCTTCCAGCGGTGCCCCCCTGCCATACAAATACACCGGCCAGTCCTGTGTGTGCATCCCAGCTTTTGTGAACAATAAACTAGATTTTGCTTTGTGGATACGATGGCTTTAAAATTGTACCCACAAGTTCCTTTATATTCTTTCCTTTAAGAGTGTAGAACTTAATTCCTTCCCCCTTGAGCATGGGTTGAATTCAATGACTCACTTCTAATGAATAAAGTGTGGTCAAAGTGATGGTGTGCAGCTTCCAAGACCAAGTCCCACCAGGCACTCCTCTCTCTTTCAGGCCAGCCACTGTGTCATGAGGATGTTCAAGCAGCCCTGTGCAAGAAGCTTCTTACGGAGAGGAACAGAGTCCTCCTGCCAGCAGCCACGTGAGTGGAAGCTGTCTAAAAGCAGATCTTCCAGCCCCGGTTGAGCCTTCAGATGGTAACAGCCCCAAAAGTCATCTCAGCAGACCCTGAGGCAGGACCACTCAGCTAAGCTATTCCCAACCCTCAGACACTGTGACAAAATATGTTTGTTGTATTAAGCTATAAGGGTCAGGGGTGATTTGTTATGTAGCAATAAATCATTAACACAGTGGACAGTAAAATAAGACTCAGTCTCAATGTGTAGCAACATCTGGTGTCTACATCTAGCCACCTCCTTGACATGCCCACTTGGACGTCTCACGCATATCTCAGAGAAACACAACTCCTTCCAGAGTTCCTCCCTTAGAATTTAATCATTCCTGGCTGCCTCAATTCTTCACCTTGACTCTGTCCTTACCTGGAGGTCACTCCTTTATGCCTTCCACTTCTTTACCCTGTCCACCATGGGAGCGAGACCATGTACACAAACACGCTCGCCTGTTTGCAAGCCCAAGGTATCACCCAAGTCTTAGAGGGCACGCATTTCTCACCACCAGTTAGTGCCCCAGCTGGCCTCAGGCGTGCAAAAGCCTCACAGCTGGTGTCCGGACTTCCCACTCACCCTCGTCCAATCCATTTGTCGCACAACAGTGAGAGTCATTTTCTGCCGAGAATGAGATCCTGCCACTTCGTGGATCAAGCGCTCCAAAGACTTCCCTCCCAGGTGAGGGGGAGATCCCAGGGCCCGGGTCAGACTCTGGCATGACCCGCCCTTGAGCACTCTCCTCCTCAGTGCCTCACCCACCCCACACTTTTTCGTACCTCGGACTCTGGTCACACTATGCCCTCTGCCTAGACCCTCTTTCCCCATCTGCCTAGCGTCCCTGCACCCCATGTACCCAGACTTAGCTTCAGTCTTCTCTCCTCAGCATAGACTTCACGGCCTCTTCACCTAAGGTAGATCCCCCCGTTATTTTATCTCTCAGATTATTTATCTCTCAGACTGTTGCTAATTCACTTCACAGCACATAATAGGAGTTGAACTATTTGCTCATTGGTTTAATTATACTTTGACCGTGGACTGTGAAGAGAAGGGCCACAGTTCACCGACAGCAGCAGCCACCTGAGAAGCCCCAGATGTGGGATGGGAGTCAGCCACTGACCCTGAGCGGTCACCAGGGGACAGATGGTGACAGACGGTAGCCCTGGAGGGAATGTAGACAGGCTCCTGCTTCTGGACCTCAACAGAGAAACCCTGTGTGGGGGGTCAGTTTACTTGGTGTGCATCTCTGTTCTTTGATTCCTGGGAACCCAAATAACTGAAATTATGGGCACTCATCAAATGGGGAAGGATGAATGTCCCTGCCCCTGAGCTCTCCATCTGGAGAGAACAGATGCTCACAGAGATACATTTCAGTACTGTGTGTGGATTTGATAATGGAGGCGGAACAGGCTGTGGGGTCAGAAGAGGAGGGATGCCCTCAAGTGCAAGTGGAGAGGAGGGTTCTGGGCAGTCCCACAGGGACCCTGGGGAAAGGGAAAGGGACTGTCCATGCAGAATTTGCTTTAATACTTGTTCACACTCCCTCCACAACCCAGATACATTGGAATCCCTTTTATGGAGCCATCCACTGTCCGAGCCAGAGGGCATGACTGGAAAAACATGTCCCCTGGCACCAGAGCACTCGTCCCCACTCAGAAGACGAATGCCAGGGTTCCAGGCGGGAGGGGCACTTTCTGGTCACCTCATCCTCCCCCTTCTGGTCAAATGGCAGACTGGGCAGAGGTGGGTGGGAGGCTGTGTGCAGGGCTCACATCTCTGACAGTCTAAGGTACAAAGGATCTGGGGAGAAGACCCAACAAACCCCACAATACAGGTGCCCAGCCATTCTGGGTGCCTCCTTGCCCAGGCTGGGAGAGGGAGAGGGATGGCAGCAAAGGGGTGGTGTCCAGGCAGAGGGCACAGTGTATGCACAGTCTGAGGGACAGAGCTGAGGTCGGAGCAGTTGGTCATCTGAACATCCATGGGGAGAGAGACCTAACCCTACAGTCCCCACCCGCTCATCAGAACCCCCAGGGCCTCTCTTTCCTCTGGGCAGACCAGCTCCAGGCTTTCCACAGCATTCTTCCCAGCATAGCCCCCATGTGAATAAGGCACCCATCATCAGCTTCGCTGGAACTAAGGGAGTGTCTATAACCATGGGGATTCCTGGTGACACCGGTGTACAGAGGAAACAATGACATGGCCAACAAGGGGCTTTCATGATGCACAAATCCCATTCGCCCCTCACATGAGGCCGCTGCCTGGACCCCAGAGCCAGAACACAGAGGTAGTTTTCTGATAGAAACAATAGGGTTATTAAAGACTAAATACTCAAGGGAGGTCAGTATGGTCAGTATAGTCACGATATTGCAGCCAAATTCTAAATTAAATTACATTTTCTGTGGCAAGGTCAAAGTTTCCCTGGGAATACCCATTGTTTTCATGGTAATTTGTTAAACTAGAAAATCCTGGCTGGGAGGCAGAGGCTGGGGAAGGGATTAGGAGGACCTTCTCAGAGTCAGCCTGCCCCCCCCCCACACCCCCTGGGTGGAGTCCCGCCTCCTCCACTTACAGCTGAGTGTCCCTGAGACGGTCACCTATCCTCTCTGTGCCCCCATGTACTCATCTGAACATGGGTGTGACAGCAGCACCCCGCTCAGAGGACTGGGGACAGGGTCACGTGTGATAATTTGTGTCAAGTGCTTAAGATAGTCCCTGGCTCCTAGTAAAGCATTTATTGAAAGAAAAGAAGAAAAGAAATGAAGACAGACATCGTCACCAAGTGAAATGGAAGATATGAGTACCTGAGGGTTCTTCTGCCCCGCACATGCTTAGCACAGGTTCTCTGCCAGATCGCACCAGCCCCTGAGTTACTGGAGAGGATTTGGAGGAAAACAGTCACAGGGGCTCGGCTGAGCTGCTTACAAAGCCAGATGATTCTCCCCTGGGTCTCTGAGCACTTTCCTACCCTCACTCTCTTCCTGGGGGGTGAGACAGTCCTGGAAGGAAAAGACTTCCCCTGCAGATGTCAATCATCCCTTCCTGGGCACCCAAGACACAAACAAAGTTGATTTATTTCCCAGAAACAACGCTTTGGACCAGAAAGCCTTGAGCCCAGCTTTGGGCACCAGGGCAGTGTACTGTGGGGGGGACGGGGGACCCACTAAACAGGAGCAGGAATCTTGGGGAACCCCCTGCCCCAGCATAGCCTTGCGGGGGGATCACCTGCCCTAACCACATTCTCTCCTTCTCCATTCAATTCTAGTTCTTGTCCTAAAATGCGGATAAATGCATGATCCTCCCCCAGTAGTGTCCCACTGGGGGTGTCTGCCCCTGTCCTACCATGGCACAGTGGGAAAGAGATAAACAAGGAGGAGCTGCCTCCCATCCTCCTAGAAGGTGCCACAAGCCCCCTCCCTCCCAGCACCCCCCAGTTTCCCCCAGTCTCAGGAGCCGAGGGTCACTTGCCCCTGCCACGTCCCAACCCCCACGACGACCACCTACCCGTGACTGCGAGGCAGCCCCAGCCCCTGACCGCTGCCTGCCCGGTGGAATCTGGGTTGCGGAGACTGGTGACACCCACGGCCGCCACACACTGGAGCCTCCTGGCCTGTGCGCTAACGGGCTATATTTGTCAGCTGATAATATGATCTGTAGGACATGTGCTGATAAACTATCTATCTATTCTATGTGACTCAGCCCGGCATGAGACAAAACACATTTCGGAGGGGAGGGCTTGGCACGGGGCAAACGACAAGCTGGCCAACATGAGCCCAACAACCTGGGATGACTGCACCTCCCTTTTCACGCAGGCTGTCCTGAAGCATGTGGAATAAAACAGGCCAGAGAGGGGAAAGGGCCCCGTGTTCTCTGCACTCCAAGCTAAGAACCACAGGAAAAGCAGCATCAGAATGCTGTATGACCCAGCAAATGCAAAGCTGTTTTCAATGTTTGAAGCTATGGCTATCACAGGTCTGGATTTCACCTTGTTTTTCTTTTCTTTTTTTTTTTTTTAAGATTTTATGTATTTATTTGAAAGAGGGAGAATGAGAGAGAGCGCTCATGAGAGAGAGAGAGAGAGAGAGAGAGAGCATGGGGGGGGAGGGGCAGAGGGAGATGCAGACTCCCCACTGAGCAGGGAGCCTGACACGACTCATGATCCCAGGACCCCAAGATCATGACCAGAGCCAAAGGTAGTTGTTTAACCAACTGAGCCACCCAGGTGCCCTCACCTTGCTTCTTTTAAAGTTCCTAAAACATATGTGAATTTAGGTTCTTTTTAGTGATTTTTTACTAATTAGGCAAAGATGCTTTGCTGTAGCCAACATTGTGACAATCTGACAATCACTTAATCAGGAATTGCTCCCACCTCACTACATCCCCCCATCCACACCCTCCACCCAACACCCACCCCTGCGTGTTCCAAGAGGATCCTTACAACCACCCCCACTTATGGGCAACAGACTCTTCATATGCCTTCATCCTAAACAGAAAAACACCCTTTGTCTGACATAGACATAATAACTCTAACTACAAAATAGTTGGATTTTGAAGGTACTATGTTCTATGTGTTGCCATTTGTAATTGTTACCATTTTATTAATGTAATCCTTATCAAAATACCAATAGCATTTTTCACAGAACTAGAACAAACAATCCTAAAATGTATATGGAACCACGAAAGACTGCAAATAGCCAAAGCAATTGTGAAAAAAGGAGAGCATTGCTGGAGGCATCGCACTCCCAGACCTCAAGTCATATTACAAAGCTGTAGTGATCAAAACAGTATGGTACTAGGAAAAAAAAAAAAAACAGTATGGTATTGGCACAAAACCAGACACGTAGATCAATGGAACAGAACAGAAAACCCAGCAATAAACCCACAATTATATGGTCAATCAATTTTCCACAAAGCAGTAAAGAATATGCAATGGGAAAAAGTCTCTTCAACAAATGGTACTGGGAGAACGGATCAGCTACATATGATCAAAGAATAAATGAGCAAAAGAATGAAACTGGATCCCTTTCTCACACCATACATAAAAATAAACTCAGAATGGATTAAAGACCTAAATGTGAGACCTGAAACCATAAAGATCCTAGAAGAGAACACAGGCAGTCATGTCTCTGACATAAGCCATAGCAATGTTTTTTTCTAGATAGGTCTCCTGAGGCTAGGGAAACAAAAGCAAAAATAAACTAGGGGAGCTTCATCAAAATGAAAAGCTTCTACACAGCGAAGGAGACGATCAAAGAACTAAAAGGCAACCTATAGAATGGGAGACGATATCTGCAAATGACATATCAGATAAAGGGTTAGTACCCAAAATATATAAAGAACTGATACAATTCAACACCCAAAAAAACAATCCAATTAAAAATGGGCAGAAGACAAGAACAGATATTTTTCCAAAGAAGACATCCAGATGGCCAACAGACACATGAAAAGATGTTCAACATCGCTCATCATCAGAGAAATGCAAATCAAAACTACAATGAGATCTCACACCTGTCAGAATGGCTAAAATAAAAAACACAAGAACATCCAGTGTTGGTGAGAATGTGGAGGAAAAGGAACCCTCGTGCACTGTTGGTGGGAATGCAAAGTTGGGTGGCCACGTGAAAAACAGTATGGAGTTTCCGCAAAAAAATTAAAACTAGAACTACCCTACAATCCCTACAATCCAGTAATTACACTACTGGGTATTTACAAAAAAAAAAAAAAAGACGAAACCACTAATTCAAAGGGATACATGCACCCCTACGTTCATAGCGGCATTATTTACAATAGCCAAGATACGGAACCAGCCCGAGCGTCCATTTTATTCAGCCATTAAAAAAAAAAAAAAAGAAAAAGAAAAGAAATCTTGCCATTTGCAATGACATGGAAGGAACAATAAAGTAAAATGCTAAGCGAAATAAGTCCATCAAATACCATATGATGTCACTCATATGTGGAATTTAAGAAACAAGACAAACAAGCAAAGGAAAAAAGAGAGGAAAAACAAACCAAGAAACAGACTCTTAGCTACAGAGAATAAACTGCTGGTTACCAGGGGGAGGTGGGTTGGGGACTGGGTGAAATACGGGATGGGGTTTACGGAGCGCACTTGTCGGGGTGAATCACTGTGTCATACACCTGAACCTAATAGAGCACCACAAGTTACCTATACTGGCATTAAATTTTTTTAAATAAGGTTTTTTATTTTTACAGGCAAAAATTTTTTTTTTGATAAATTATCATTTTAATTGTACACCAAGTTGATGGGAATCAAATAAATCTCTGGGACAGTATTAAGTCCTACCTCTAAAGTGTTGCATGTGCTTTTTATTACTTAGAATTTGAATAGTATTTTTTTCCTACATAATCTAAGTTTCCTATTAGTAATTGTTTTCGTTTGGTCTTTGTTTTGTTTATGGTGCTCTGAACCAAAGAATATAAATTAAAAAGGTAGTTTCAGGTCAGACACGACTTAAATACATTTTCAATTTATGAGAGGGCTAACTATTCAAAAGCTCAATCATATTTAAGTGGAAAAATATTTTCCCCCACCAATACATTCAAATACAATGGGCATCCTGTATGAGGCCAGGGTTAGAGAAGGAGGTCATTGTTCAGCCCAGGCTCCTCAGTCTGCAATGAGCTCCCAAATAAATTTGAGAAACTTAGCAAATAAAAATACTTTCAGTTACATCTAAATTTCAGATAAACCGCAAGTGATTTTTCAATATAAGTATGTTCCCAATAATGCATGAGTCATACCTAAAAATTATTTGTGGTTTATCTGGAATTTCAATATTCCTGGGAGTCCTGTGTTTTATCTGGCAACCCCCAGGATCTTAGTAAGTGCAGAATCTGACCCAGGAGGCCAGGGAGGGGCCCAGAGTCTGTCTCCCTAACAAGCTCCAGGTGATGCCAAAGCTGCTGGCCCAGGAAACCCAGCACAAGGGGCCTTAAGGACCTGGAATTAGCAGAGTCTGGGGCAGTGGTACCCAGCACTGGCTTCTCATGGGCATGGCCCCAGTGGAGCCCTCTCCCCCTAGGATGTTCTGACTCAATCAGTCTGGGGTGAAGTCCAGTGATCCTAGTTCAGCATACTCCACAGTCTCTTTCGATTCACAGGCGGGGATGTGAATCAGGAAGTATTTTAAAATACACAATGTACTTATGTTAATACAAGGAATTGTTATTATTGTATTAAACTTACTGTGTGCAGATGCTGCATCTCTTGGCCGTGTCCAGAAAGAACTTCTAGGGGCGCCTGGCTGGCTCCGTCTGCAGAACATGTGACTCTTGATCTCGGTGTTGTAAGCTCAAGCCCCTCCTTGGGTGTAGAGATTATTTACTAAAATCTGAAGAAGAGGGGCGCCTGGGTGGCTCAGCGGGTTAAGGCCTCTGCCTTTGGCTTAGGTCGTGATCCTAGGGTCCTGGGATCGAGCCCCGCATCGGACTCTGTGCTCAGCGGGGAGCCTGCTTATGCCTCTCTATCTCTGCCTGCCTCTCTGCATATTTGTGATCTCTGTCTGTCAAATAAATAAAATCTTTAAAAAAAATAAAATAAATTCTGAAGAAGGAGAAGGAGGAGACGGAGAAGGAGAAGAGGAAGAAGGAGGAGAAGGAGAAGGTGGAAGAGGAGAGAGAGGAAGAGGAAGGAAGGAATGTAGGTAGGTAGGCGTGTGCCCGAGTGTCTCAGTTAAGCCTCTGCCTTCAGCTTGGGTCACGATCCAGGGTCCTGGGATCGAGTTCTACGTTGGGCTCCCTGCTCAGCAGGGACCTACTTCTCCCCTCCCCCCATTCATGCTCTCTCTGTCTCTCTCAAATAAGTAAATAAAATCTTTAAAAAGAAAAGAAAAGAAAAAAGAGAACGAAGTTGTAGTTTCTGCCTTCCCAAGGGGCAGCAGGTAGGACTGTGGTCTTCGCCCCCCCAGGGTCCCCTTACCTCCCCAGCTCTTACACAGTCTTTTATCACGCTGCTTCCTCAGAACTGGGCGCTTTTTCACTCACGTCCCCTCTGGCGGGCCTTGAAGCCTCTCAACAGCTTTGTCCACAGCTTTGGCCTCTCCGGGGAGGGCCCCCAGGTTTGCCTCCAATCTGAGGGGGCCCCACACACAAACAGGCCCAGACAGCCGCAGGCCCAAGTGCTCGCCTCACAGCCATTCTGAGCCTCAGATGCCTGTGGGAACTCTGAGTCACACACACCACAAAGCCTTCTTCCGAGTAAATCCCTCGTGTCACACGCCTGTCGTCACTGTGATCTAATGATAGAAGAATGAAAAACCCAAAATGTTATAGACTGATTCACCCTACTGCCGTGACAGTTCCCAAATGCTTCCCGCTGAAGAAGGAGCGCTGGGGGAGGACCCTGCCTTACCGCTTGGCAGGTGCCACTGAAAGCCCCCAGCACAGTGGCCCAGGCCAGGGAAGGCTGCCCTGCCCCCATCTTACAGTCACTTACATTAACTACATGGCCAAATGATACTATTTGGGATATACATTGGGTGCTGTCGAAATATATTATGAAAAGTTAATTTTACCCAATTCTCTACTTTGCTACCGTGACTAGCCAGAACCTTTAAACTCACACAGGGGGCTGGTATGGCATTTCCATTGGGCAGCACTCCCCGAGTCACGGAGCCTAGATGCGGGTGACCCCAGTGGGCCATCCTGGCGGCTGCTCCCCTCACCATCAAAATGGGCCACAGAGAGGGCTAAGAACCCAGGATCAGAATGTGGCACTTGCTCTAAGACTTTCATGGAGTTTTTTCCCTGGGAGGAGGCCAAACCTCTTCGCAAATACAGTTATTCAGCTGCAGGAGGCCAGAACGCCCGTTGGTGCCAGGACCGTTGCTGAGAGTAGCGGCATCAGTATCCGGCACGCGGACCACACATCCCTGTGGTCCCCAGGCAGTCTGGCCGTGATGCTCACCGGCGCCCCCTGGAGGACAATTTTGCCGGTGACCTGCCTCTACTGGGAAACCAGGGACTCACTGGTCATTCCCACTCAGCCAAACTGAAATCACCAAGAATGCCAATCTTAAAATTCCCACTGGAAGTTCTTCGTGTGGGCTGGTGCAATTGGAGATGGAGCTCCTTTTGTTTAATTTTCTTCGTTTCTTTTTTTTTTTTAATTTTGGTACTATCCTTGTAAGATTAAAATGAAATACACACAAAGTCAAAACAAACAAAAAACCACAAAACACACACACACACCATGAATCATTGCTCACACTTTTTGTGTGCCTCTTAAATCCTGGGCACAGTTCTTTCTGGGTGCTTTATGACATATCTAACCTTGAAAAATACCAGAAACAAAACAGGAGATAAAAGGTACCACTGTCCCTAACGTCGCGGAAATGACATTCAGCATTTTCTGTTACCTCATCACATACACTGGCCACCACACCGACAGAGAGGCGTTGCTCCATTTGTTACACAGAGCAGGCTACGAGGCCGGAGGATTCTCTGTTCTCAGGTGAACCTGGGAACACCAGTGACCTCCCTGAGATACCATGCTGCATCCAGAAGCCTGTTTGTGCTTTTTTTTAATACATGGTTCTCTTTTTTCCTAAGCCCTTAGGAAACAAGAAAGTGCACATTGCCCTCAGAGCGAGTCACTACTCCCTCGTCCTACTCAATCTCTGTAGAGCCTCCAGATTCCACCTGTCCGGCCCTTGTACCCACTGCTCTAGCCGCTCCCCTCCTGCCCTGTTTCAACAGTTGCCTCCAGCTTCTGTACCAGCATTATGTCCCTCTGATGCCAAAGAGATCTTCCCAAACACGCAGACCTGCCCAGGTCACTTTCCTGCTGGATTCTTCATAGTGCTACATTAAAGGCAAAATTCTTGGTGTGCTGGGTCTCCAGGACCCACCCCCCCCCACCCCTACCCCAGAGCCCGCCCCCTGCTGGTCACCAGGTTTCACGGGCCACCAGCCTGCTCCATCACACTTCTGTGCCCTCCTTCAGCCAGCCCCAGTCCAGCTTTTGTACCTGTTCCCCACTCTGACTCCTCTCCTCTGGGAAAGTGACCCCTTCCTTCTTTTGCTGCTGCGCCGTCATCTACACAGACCCGCTTACTGATGAAATGCACTTAATTACATGTATATTTCCTCTTGACTGTAAGGGTCTGAGGATAGGGAGCATAGTTCCTTTAAATCTTGGTGGTCATCCCAAGCCTGTTGCCTGGCATATGGTAAGAGTAACGAATGAAGGAATGAGCATTGCTTGACCTGCTTCAGGAGGGAAAGAGATGTATAAAAAGGCAGTGACATTTGTCAAATGCCTAAATGTGCTAGAACTATAGTGCTTATCTAATATTTATGTAATGATAAGATATAAGATATCTTATCTAATATAAGAAGTATGTAGAAGAGCATCTTGGGGCACCTGGATGGCTCAGTCGTTCAGCGTCTGCCTTCAGCTCAGGTCATGATCCCAGGGTCCTGGGATGGAGCCCCACATCGGGCTCTCTACTCAGCGGGAAGCCTGCTTCTCCCTCTCCCATTCCCACTCCCCCTGCTTGTATTCCTTCTCTCTCTGTCTCTGTCAAATAAATAAATAAAATCTTTAAACACATACACACACACACACACAACAAAAAATTCACCATTTAAAAAAAAAAGTCTGTAGTAGAGCATCTCTTGTGGGGCAGTTGTTCATATTCCCATTGTGGGAGGATAATGCAGGATAATGAAGCTGAGGCTTAGTAACTTCTTTAAAGCAGGTTAAATGTGCCCAGGGGTATGCACTCACCTTCCTCCTTCCACCCGCCTTCAATATATTTGTTGAGAAACTCCAAGAAGCATGGCCTTGGGTGTTGGCATCAGTCTGGCAGTGTGACCTGGAACATGGACACAAGGAGCACCCCCCAAAATATGCTTCATAAACGAAGTCCACCTCAGTGACAAATCTTTGTCAAACAACCCCTGCGCCTGTATAGAGCTCTGGGGAAAATGCGCTCAGGAAACCCTGAACGGCTTATCTAGAGATGAAATAAGACAGTGGATCTCTGACCTGGTGATTTTCATGAGCGGGTAAGGAGAAATACATACCCAGAAATTGAGGTGGAAAAAAAAAATGGCACTTTCCCCTCCCCCGCCCTTATTAAAATCTTGGATTCACTGTAGGCTTGCTCTAGCTGGAAGGATCCAGTTCTGGACTAGCTAGTCTGCTCAGTGTCCCATGCAGTCTTTCTGATTAATTCCCCTGTGGCCTTTCACAGTCAGATTCACCAGCAGTGTGCCTGTTCACATACTCTCTCCATCCATTCGGGGTGCTATAATAAGGTACTGCACACGGGGTGGGTTATAGGCTCATGGCTCTGGAAGCTGGAAGTCCAAAATCAAGTTGCTGGCACGGTTGAGTGAGGGGCCCTCTTCCAGGTGGCAGACTTCTCTCATTGTTGACCTTGCTTCCAGTACCCTTGTGAAATTTACTTGCTACGTAAGTTGGCTAGTGCTGCATAGCAAATACCACAGACCTAAGGGTTTCAACAACAGACATTTCTTATCTCACAGTTCGGGAGGCTAGAGGTTCAAGATCAAGGTGTCAGCAGGTTTGGTTTCTTCTGAGTCCTCTCTTCTTGGCTTACAGGGGGCGTCTTCCCCCGGGTCATCACGTGGTCTTCCCTGTGCGTGCACAAAGCTTAGTCCTCATCTCTTCTCCTTAACGAGGACATCCATCATGTGTCCACCCACATAAGCTCATTTTACCTTAACTACCTCATCGAAGGCCTATCTCCAACAGTCATTTCTGAGGTTCTAGGGATTAGGACTTATAAATTTCAGGACAACACCAGTTAAGCTCAGAACACTCCTCAGGTCCCATAGTTTATCTCTAGAGTCCTTTGGATGGTCTACATGTAGAATCATGGTGTTGGTGAGTAGTGTGTGTGTGTGTGTGTGTGTGTGTGTGTGTGTTCTACAAGAAGAGACAAAGGGACTAATCAAACAGAATAAGGCAACCAAATGAGATATTTAAAAAAAAAACCTCACACCCTATGAACAAATGATTCTTGATGAAAAAGGGCATTGTAGGGCAGCGATGTAAGAATGATCTTTCCGATAAAGTGGTGCTGAGTCTTTTGGTAGATTCAATGCAATGGGCACCACAGAGCCGTGAAGAGGAGCAAATTTCTACAAACGATATGGATGGCTCCCCACAGCGTAACGTTGAGCAGAGAGAAGCAGATACACACACACACACACACACACTTGGGATTAGATAAAGTTCCAAACTTGGAGAAACCAGACTATGGCATTAGAAATAAGAAAAGTAGTTAGCTTGGGGAGGTGAGAGGTGGACTTCTGGGGTTCTAGCAATATTCTTATTCTTTTTTTTAAAGAGGATTTATTTTTTTATTTAATAAAAGACACAGCGAGAGAGGGAACACAAGCAGAGGGAGTGGGAGAGGGAAAAGCAGGCTTCCCACCAAGCAGGGAGCCCGATGCGGGGCTCGATCCCAGCACCCTGGGATCATGACCTGAGCCAAAGGCAGACGCTTAACGACTGAGCCACCCAGGCGCCCCAATATTCTTATTCTTGACCTGGGTGGTGGTTATGTGGTACTTCGGAATAATTTTTAAGCTACAACCCTTGTTATTTGTACATTTTTATGAGTGCATGACATACTCCAATTAAAAAAAAACAGTTCCAAAGTGTTTGCATTCGTTCTACATTGCTGGGTAACAAATTCTCACAGAGCCGAGTGGGTCAACACAATATCCACAGATTATCACGGTGGCATAACTCAGAAGGGCAGCCTGGCTCAGCCCTCTCTAGGGTGGGGCACAGCTTCAAAGTTTCCCCAGGGCCGTCTGCATACAGGAAGCCTCGCTGTAATTGATTTCTGATACCACTTGGGATTTGCATTTCAGCCTTGGACTTCCACTTGCTCTGAATCCATTTCAAAACCATCAAGAGCTGTGAAGAATGCCCGGATGCAATCCCATACAAAATCCACTTAAGAAGCACATTTAAATGAGGTTCTCCAGATCTTGTGAAAACCAGCTCTCCGCTGGAGCCAAGACTTGGTCAGTGGGCCCTCCGGAAGTGACCGCTCCCTCCCCATCAGCGGAGTTTTGATAAAAGTAAAACGGCACTTGGCATAGATTTCTGGGCTCGTTTTAGGGCAGGAGGGAGTGGTGTCACAGATCCCTCTCTCCCCCACTGTGCTCAGCCCAGAGTAGCCAGTCAGTAAATATTTGTTGAATACGATTAGAGGAAAAGTTCTGGTGGGAAAGAATTCCAAACCATAGCCACGTCTAAAAGTCTCAATGAGACTTTTCCAGTAAGTGCGTCAAGATTACCTTGTCTTCTCTAGGGTGAGTTCTTCTGAAGTAGATGCCCAGAATCAGGGAGCTTTGGAGCACTTGGGATTTCTTTTTTTCTCCTTTATTGTTTTGGGGGAGGGGCATTCTTTGTTGTATTTCCTGGCTCTGGATAGGGGAAGCAAGTTGCTTTCCTGTGGTGCCTCTCAAAGCCCTTGCCTTCGTCCTGCACCCTCCACCCCCTTGGAGAAATGGAAGCTAAGACATTTCCGTCAGCCAGGGATGGGGCAGCTGGAGTCCTATTAGCACCAGCAGACACAGCACGGGAGGCTGGGGAAACTCAAAATCTGGCACACCAGGTTTCTGGACCTCCTAGTCTGGGGGAGAAGGCATAGGGGGAAGGGTTGGCAAAATTCCGGAAAACAAGCAGTTTGCAATACAGTGTTGATAAGATAAGGTGAACTCCAGCAGCGGACCCCAGGACCGGGCTCTGCGCTAACCGGAAGCCGGAGAAGGGCTTCCCAGAGCAAATGACAAAAAAGAAGCCACTTCAAGTTCCCCCTAAGCACTTTTTCATGCCAGCTCATAGAGAGAGAAATACAACATCCAATAAAGCCCAGGCAACAGTGTAAATCCAAATAAGGACATACTATTTCTACATACAGAATTAGCAAAAATTAAGATGCTTTTTGCAGCCAGCTGGTTAGGAGAGGGATGTGGGGTGGGGGAGAGAAGTGGGGGGGGTGGTATGTAGATACCGGTGCACCCTTCTTGGAAAATGATTCGGACGTGTCCGCCCTTCAACCGCGTGATTCCAGTGCTAGGAATTTGCTGGCTGGAGACACTTTCTGCCTCTCAGCAATAAGGCTTTTTGACTTTCTTATCATTGTGCGTCCCCTGGTGTCCCACTTTCCATTTCCTTCAAGAACTTTGCCTTTGCATTCACAGCTTGGCTAACTGACACAGAAGGCTTCACTCACAGCCTGTCTCGGCTTTGGACGTGCCTTCCTCGCTAAGCTTCGTCATTTTTAGCTTTTGATTTAAAGGGAAACACAGGTGACTCTTCCTTTCCCTCAAACACTTAGAGGCTGACGTAGGGTTATTAATTGACTTCATTTCAATATTGTTGAATCTTGCGTAACAGGGAGGCTCGAGGAGAGGGAGAAAGACAGGGGAACCACTGGCCAACACAGGATTGCCCCAGACCTTCAATCTGTTAAAAAAAAAAAAAAAAAAAAGGCAGTATCTGGAGAGGGCAATGCAGCAGAGCATGGTAACAGGAGGCATGTTTATACTATACTTTCTTCACACTCTGGTTCTTTGCAGTTGCTGGGGCTGGGTGGTTAGCCTTCTCCTATGCACTGCCCTCCCCCACATCCAGCTTCCAGAACTTCCAGCTAAGCTCCCGGTTCCCGATGCAAATCAGCACGCTACCCGAAGACTTTAACAAGTCAAAAGGCCACAGTAGGAGCTGAAGCTCAGCACGAACCCAGCCACCGGCTGCTGCTAGAGTAAAGTAAATGGGATGCATCCCACCTTTGCTCTGATGGAGCCCCACTCCCCCTAAAAATCCTTCTAAATTTAACTCCCCCAAGAAGCCAATGTGGAAGCCATCGAGGGCTCCTCTCAGCACCTGTGGCCCGTGGCCTGCACACAGGGGACACTGATGATGAAATGGCCCGATGGCTGCCTGTTCCTTTCTGCCACGGTGTGACCTCAATGGACAGAGATGGGTGAAAGCAGCCCAGAAAAGCCTCACACCCGTATGCCCAGCAGCATTGGGTAAACACCAGGCTTTTCCTTTAGAAATTAGAATTAAGTGATGCCTCGAACTACTCATGACTTGGGGCAAATTATGTCATCTGGAGCACCGAGACGCTCGGTGGGGACTCCAGCTCATGGACGCGTCTCTCCAGCGGAAGCCTGGGGTGGGGGGGCTCCCACGAACCACCAAATAACACTTGTGGGGTAACACAAGACCCAGAATCGGGGGTTAATTCCGGTGTCTTCGGGAGTCAGTCGGAGACTCCACTGGGAATTCGCCCCGCCTGGAATTTACACTCACTCACAGGGGTTCAGGAACCCCCAGGACCCCCTAACGACCCTGAACTTACCCCCAGAGGGCTTCCTAGTCTTTCTCCTCCTACTGGTGGACACACACCCAATTCAGCCACCTGAGGACACCCAGGGCCAAGCACTGGGCTCAACACAACTTTTTCGGGAAAAACAAAGATGAAAAGAAATTTCAAATAAAACTTGGCAATAAAATACCAAACTCCTTGAGATGAGACCCATCAGTGGTGTTGATGATTTCCTGGTTAAAGCAGTCACTTTCAGGGCGCCCGGGTGGCTCAGTGGGTAAAGCATCTGCCTTTGGCTTCAGTCATCACCCCAGGGTCCTGCTTGGTGGGGAACCTGTTTCTCCCTCTCCCTCCGCCCCTCCCCTGGATCCTGCTCACTCACTCTCTCTCCCTCTCACAAATAAATAAATAAAATCCTTTAAAAAAAAAAAAAAGAAAGAAAAGAAAAGAAAAAGAAAAAGAAAAGCAATCACTTTCCATCACTCCTCCAGTCTGGAATTACCAACTGCACAGAACCATTGATTTGCTTTTTTTTTTTTTTTTCAATTTAAGATTTTATTTAGTGGGAGAGGGAGAAGCAGGCTTCCCACTGAGCAGGGAGCCTGCTGGGGGGCTCAATCCCAGGACCTAGGAACACCGGACGCTTAACGACTGAGCCACCTAGGAACCCTAAGCTTTTTTTTTTTTTTTTAAGAGTAAATCCGATTTTTTTTTTAAAGGAGGCAACTAATGATAGAGACAGTACAGCTAGTTAACTAGTTTAACAAGACCCCGCCTTTTCCATCCCACTTTGTCCCAAGGTTTCACCGCCCTCACCTCAGCCCAGGAGAGGCTCTGCACGGTGATGGGCGTGGATCTCCGCCTCCGCGCCCACCTGCGGGCCCTCCCCGCCCACCTGCGGGCCCTCCCCACTGCCGGCCTGGTTGGTGAAGAAGGAGAGGCCCCAGCCGGGCTGGCTCCTCAGCTAAGCTCAAAGCATTCCTTAGGACCAGCTCGGTGATGAGCCCCCAGTCTCCCAGACATCCTGGCTCCCGCTCCTCCTAAGACCTTTTGGGGAAAGCATATCTCTCATCGGGGAACCTCTTATTTCTAAATTCCCATTTTCACTTCAGAAAATGAATGTTTTTCTTTGGGTGTTCTAGCAACGACCATGAATGAAAACCACGCTGACCTTCTTTTCCCCCTAACTTGTTAGGAGCTATGGACGGCGGAAAGATGGAGCGCTTCTCCTGCAGGTATGAACCCATCTTGAACGTGAGCTTCTGATGGCTAGAGCTTGCCACCTGCAGAAATTAATGTTCTACCCCCTCTCTGTCGTTTGGCTTCATCTTGCCCAAACTTAAAAAGGGCTGCCAACAGGGATGCTGTTTTCTCCCGAAAGGAGTGGAACTTCACCCTTAAGAGTTCCATCCAGCTTTCCCGTTGGCTTTTAACATTTTCAGTCGGGTTAATGCACTGCCTGGGAGATGATTAGCGTTTTCCTCTCTTGGGTAAGAAAAGGTCGATATCAACAACCAGATTAAAAATCTGCTTTTGAGAAGTCTGAAGGCATAGATTCAGTATTTGCAAAACCGTGAAGAGTCATGGGAGGATTTGTTTTGACCTGAAAATCTTTTAAACGACTGGTTCATTTAAAATAGTTTGTAAAACGTGATTCATTGATTACAGAGACAGTCATGTGGTCATTTCAAAATTCTTATATGAAATCCAAGTGCAGGAGAATACGTGTTCTGAAATCGAAGCTAAAAGATTTATGCCGACTTAAAATTAGGGCTCTAGGAGGGCAGAGCCTAAGAAATCATGAAACATTGAAAAAAAAATAGCTTTTAGGTGATTTTTAGTCTCATCATTGCTCTTAATGTTGTTACACGAGTTAGCCATTTGAAAAGAAAGGAAGGAGAAAGAAAAGTAGGGCTCTACAGTTTCTCCCTAATGGTCTGTGGTCTTGTCCTTGTGCTGGGAAGACCCAGGTGTTAATTCTGTTAAGGCAAAGGGTTTTATTTGCCTTGTTTGTCTAACGGTGTCTGATTTCATCTTCCCAGTGTGATTCTGATCATGGCCATTTCCAAAGCGTTTGAACTGGAATTAGTTGCTGGTGAGAGACTTTTTGTTATTTTGATCAGCAGCAATTTTCCCCGGGGCCTGAAATCCTGAACCCACCCATAAATTTTTGTCTTTAAGGGTTGGGCCACCGTGAACTTGCAAGGAGAGAGCCGCCCTTAAGCGATGCCAGCATTCGTCACCGGTCTTCCCAGTTTGTGCCGACCTTAGGCATCCAGGATAGTAAGACCCAACTCCCTTAGGGCTACCTCGTGCTATGACCATCCTGCTCCTTCCTGTTTCCTCTCTCTCTGATGCTCTTCCTCCTGGTTGGCAGGCTGATTCGGGAGCTGGGCAGAGGGGTGGACTGGGGCTTGGCCCTGGAGACTAGACCGGCAGAGTGTATTTGACCTCCCTGGGACACACGCAGTTTCCCTCCTGATTCCCGGGGCTCTGGGAACCACCCCTGGCCTGAGCATGAAATAGCTTTCTCTGCTCAGAGGCTCCACTAAAAAGCAAGAGTGCCATTCTGTGCAGTTCACAAGACTTAAGACCTCTCCGATCACTGGGGAGCCCAAGCCCTTCGCCCTGTATTAACCTTTGCTCCCAGGGGCTTAGCTTTTCAGTTCCCCACTGCCCCTCAGCCACCTCTTCTTTACATTTCAGGTAAGGAGTTAAACAGAACTTGCTGTCTGAATGGGGGCACCTGCATGCTGGGGTCCTTCTGTGCCTGCCCACCGTCCTTCTATGGCCGCAACTGTGAGCATGATTCCCGGAAAGAGTAAGCCACTGGAGGGGTGGGTGGCGGGGGAGATGGTGGCAGGGGTGGAAGGGGGCACGGAGAGGAAAAGAGAGGGGAGTTAAAAACCCAAATGCAGGGGCACCTGGGTGGCTCAGTGGGTTAAAGCCTCTGCCTTCAGCTCAGGTCATGATCCTGGGGTCCTGGGATCGAGCCCCACATCGGGCTCTCTGCTCAGCGGGGAGCCTGCTTCCCCTTCTCTCTCTCTGCCGGCCTCTCTGTCTACTTGTAATCTCTGTCTGTCAAGTAAATAAATAAAATCTTAAAAAAAAAAAAAAAACCCGAATGCATCGCCTTCTCTGTTCCTTCCCAGGAACTGTGAGTCAGTGCCCCACGACACCTGGCTGCCCAAGAGATGCTCCATGTGTAAATGCTGGCGTGGCCGGCTTCACTGCTTCCGACAGACATTCCTACCGGGCTGTGGTAAGCCATAGTCCCCTCTTCTGTTCTTTAAAGTTAGTTAGTTGCCTGGGGCCCCTTGGTGAAACTGTCCTCTTACCCACATTTTGCTAGGTTCTGGCCCCTGAAGGGCTGCTTGTAAAAGCATCGGAGAGCTCCAGAATGGGGGGGGAGGGGGGCGGGGACACAGGTGACGCTGGTGTCCCTCCGATTTACTGCCTCAGAAATGTCATCTTCCAGGTGGAGAGTTATGTCAAGGCTATTTGACACGTTACAGTGTGGGAACTTCTAAGGAAAACAAACAAGAAAAAGGCTGGCCTCTTAAACACCAAGAGGTGCTCTTGGGCTCTCCTTTCCTTTGGGCAGGGTGACCCAGATAAACTCCCTGTGGACAACTCCCAAATCCTGCCCTTAAATTCCACCAGAGGCTCAACCGCCCCCTCTCATTCCTCAGGAGCTTCCTCACGGATCCTCAAGGGATCTTGACCTTGTTACCTTGTGGATTCTTATTGATTTGAGGAAAACAGTAGCAAGAAGGGCAAGGATCCACCCCGCCCTGAGCCAGATTTCTAGGTCCTCCCCAAGTGCAGAGGCCTCTCGGAGTTCTGACCCTGTGGATGTTAGCCACTGCCCAGGGTCGAGTCCAGATACTAAATGAAAGCAGATGATTCTCTTGAGAGCAAGATGGGAGCCCTGACCCACACAGGGACTGTGGCTTTTCCACTCGCCTCCTGGCTGTCAGGCCCAGGATTGGCGTTTGGTAAGTATGAGCGGGATGACTGCAGGGGCAGAGGCCATATTTTCTTCTTGGAACTTGGGGCCCAAAAATGTGCTGTCTCCTCATTGACACCTGAGCAAGTCCTGTGGCTCCCCTGTCATCAAAGGTGTCACCAGCTGGGGTAAGTTTCCAGGTGTGAGAGCACGTGTCCAGGGGAAACCCAAGGGAACAGTAGGCCCATGGCGACTTCTGCTGAAAG
Source organism: Lontra canadensis (assembly GCF_010015895.1). Taxonomy (NCBI): domain Eukaryota; kingdom Metazoa; phylum Chordata; class Mammalia; order Carnivora; family Mustelidae; genus Lontra; species Lontra canadensis. The sequence goes on from NW_022631029.1 coordinate 5,651,177, forward strand.
AGATTTTTTTCAGGGGAGTCTAAATTTCGAGTGATCAGTACTCTTGATCCTGTAAGCATACTCTTATTCATCAAATATTGAATCCCAGCTTATTTTTGGCTGGTCTGCTGGAGGGATTTCCTTTACTGACCAAGTGTGCCTCCCTTTCAGATGGCCATGTGTTGGAGGAGCACATCCTGGTCTCCAGGACTCCAGAATTAACACTGTCTTTGGGCACCACTTTCTCACTGGCTGGCATCTGCCTCACTCTACAAAGTTACTGTTAATGGACACTTGCATATGCAGTATTTTGTCATGCGAGTTTTATAACCTGTAAAGGCTGTCACTCCCGTGTCCCCAGAGATGATCATTGGTTAGTTGCCTTGAAATAGCTAATAGATTTTCATCATGGTCCTAATATTTTCTTCAAGTACCAACTACTTTCCTCTGCCCTGCTGTCTCCAAAAAATTTCTCTTAAAAAAAGTCAGCCTTAGGGGCGCCTGGGTAGCTCAGTCAGTTAAGCATCTGCCTTTGGCTCAGGTCATGATCCCCGAGGCCTGGGATCGAGCCCCATGTCAGGCTCCCTGCACAGTGGGGAGTCTGCTTCTCCCTCCATCTCCCTTTCCCCACCCCTTGTGCTCTCTTGCTCTCTCTCTCTCTCTCTCAAATAAATAAAATCTTAAAAAAAAAAAAAAAGCCATATCTACACTGTGAGCAAGGTCTACATTCCTTGATACACCTAACTCTACCAAGGGTTTCTTAGTATTTTCCTTAAACAACTGGATTCTATCTTCAGATTATTAAAGGCTACTCCTAACACGGAACTGAGGCTAAATATTTTACTAGAGTTGATCAAAATCAATTAAGACCTTGTCCGTAAAAGGAAAGGGACCATCTGTAAAGAGAGCAGACAAGAGGGCAGATACCGGAGGTGAGGGACTGGATGCGGAATATTAGAAGTATGTGTGTGTGTGTGTACACACCAGGGAGACTGGTAGAAAAGAGGAAACAAATGGGATGGAGATTGAGAAAAATAAAATGAATTACTTGGTTAATGATGAGATGGACCCAAGAAGTAAGTTAAAAACCCAAGTTGAAAGGCAATTTTCTTTTTTTTTTTTAATTTAAATTCAATTAATTAACACATAATGGATTATTTGTGTTAGGAATACAGGTCTATGATTCATCAGTCTTCTACAATATCCAGTGCTCATTACAACACATGCCCTCCCCAATGGCCATCATCACCCAGTTACCCCAACCCTCCAATCCCCTCCCCTCTAGCAACCCTCAGTTTGTTTCCTATGATTAAGAGTCTTATGGTTTCTTTCCCTCTCTAGTTTCATCTTGTTTCATTTTTTCCTCTCTTTAGACCATATGATGATTGTCTTTCTCTGATTTATATCACTTAGCATAATATCCTCTAGTTCCAGCCACATTGTTGCAAATGGCAAGATTTCATTTTTGATGGCTGCATAATATTCCATTATATGTATGTGTGTATGTATGTACACACAAACACACACACACTCCACATCTTTATCTATTCATCTGTTGATGTACATCTGGGATCTTTCCATAGTTTGGCTATTGTGGACATTATTGCTATAAATATTGGGGTGCATGTGGTCCTTCAGATCACTACATTTGTGTCTTTGGGGTAAATACCCAATAGTTCAATTGCTGGGTCATAGGGTAGCTCCATTTTCGACTTTTTGAGGAAACTATACTGTTTTCCAGAGAGGCTGCACTCGTTTGCATTTCCATCAATAGTGTAGGAGGGGAGCACCTGGATGGCTCAGTGGGTTAAGCCTCTGCCTTTGGCTGAGGTCATGATCTCAGGGTCCTGGGATCCAGTTCCACATCAGGCTCTCTGCTCCCTGGGGAGCCTGCTTCCCCCCTCTCTCTGCCAACCTCTCCCCCTACTTGTGATCTCTCTCTGTCAGATAGATAAATAAAATCTTTTTTTTTTTTTAATAGTGTAGGAGGGATCCCAAGAGGCAAGTTTCTATCCTCTAGAAGACAAGAACACCCCCTTCTTTCTCAATGCATTGTAAAAGGAATGAAGTCTTCCTTGGAAAAAAATTCCATCTAAATTTCTCCAACAAGAGAGCTTAATAAATTGTGTTTTCTCTGTACGTTTCAAGTATTTTAACTTGCAAAAGAGAAAATGTTCACTATATATTTCATTGTAAACGAGGTGATAAAACTATGTATTTTAACGCTACCTTGCATACGTGAATATGCCCAGTAAAAATGGGAAATCTTGTGACCAAAGTGTGAACTGTGGTTATTTCTGGGCTGTGCTGTGACAAGCAGGCTACGGTGGTGGGTTTTCCCCTCTGTACTCTGTGTTTCTCACAGTGAGGGTGTGTTGCATCTGTTTTCATGGGGAAAGCCACGACTACATCAGGCTTGAAACTGAAGTAACCAGAAGAGCCAAGGGCTCAGACCTAGTATTGTTTCTGGCTTTGGTGTGTGTCTGTGCTGCGAAGGATATTTGCTTCCATCATTTAGGCCCACTTGGTCCCCAGTTCTTGTTTGTCCAAATTAATGCCCTGCAGATGCAAAGTTCCAAAGGTTCACCCTAGGAGCTCAGAGAGTGTGGAAGGCTGGTCTAGCCACTTACTTGCCCCAGGGCAGTGGGTGGGGGGCAGTTTTCCAGGCTGCAAACTGGGGTGAATCCCTACACCACAGTGTTGTTAGACTAACATAAACTAAAATAGAGCACTAGTACAAAAATTCTCCACAAATATCACAATTCTCCTCTTTCTACCTGTTTGCCAGACTGGTCTTTGCCCAGAAACGGAAATGAATAAAAGGAAAAAGAAACTTCAGAATATTGAAAAAGGCTTCTCATTTGCAGGCAAATAACCTGTAACCACATTGCAGGTGAGGCAGGGACAGTGTTTTCCAAACTTGGGCATTCACATGCCACCTCAATTTGGCCACATCTTAATTTTACTTTATTTTTTTTAAATTATTTATTTATTTATTTATTTGACAGATAGAGATCACAAGTAGGCAGAGAGGAGGAAGCAGGCTCCCTGCTGAGCAGAGAGCCCGACGCGATGCGGGGCTTGCGGGGCTCGATCCCAGAACACTGAGATCATGACCTGAGCCGAAGGCAGAGGCTTAACCCACTGAGCCACCCAGGTGCCCCTTAATTTTATTTTATATCAACTCTTTAAGGTGGTAAAATACACATAAAAGTTAGCGTGCCATCATTTTTAATTACAAAGTTCTGTGGCTTTCACTACGTCCATATGGCTGGGCAACCATCCCCACCATCCCTCTCCAGAACTTTATCATCTTCCCAAATTGAAAGTTTACCCATTAAAGAGTAACTCCCTATTCCCCTCCCCAACCCCAGCCTCTGGGGCTTGGATCTACTTTTTGTGTAGATGAATTTGACTTGACTTGTCAAATTTGAATTTGACTTGACAAGTCAAATTTGACTTGAATTTGACTCTTCCAGATACCTCCTGTAAGTAGAGCCATACAACAGACAGCCTTTTGGGTCTGCCATATTTGGCTTAGCATGTCTTCCAGGCTCATCCATATTAGGGCATGGGTCAGAACTTCATTCCATTTTAAAGTGGAACAATATTCCATGGTAATACGTTGTCCATTCATCCATCCATGGGCATCTGGGTTGTTTTCCCCCTTTAAGCGACTGTGAATAATGTGTTGTGAACAATGGTGTCCAGTCCCTGCTTTCAGTTCTTTGGTGCGTCTCCTCACAGGTGGAATTGCAGGAGCATTGGGCAATCCTCTCCTTTGATTCTGTGAAGACCCACCAACCTGGTTTTCACAGCAGCTTCACCATTCTGCATTCCCACCCATGGTGCACAATGCTTTGTTTCTCCACCTCCTCACCAACCCTTGTTGCAGCCTGGGTTTCATTTTGTTTTGCTTTTTTAAAAATAGCCATTTGTTGTGGGGTGTGTGGAGTAGCATCTCATTGTGAGTTTGATTTTCATTAACCTAGTAATGAGCGATGTTGAGCATCTTTTCATGTCCTGGTTGGCGATCAACTCATTTTCTAAAATGCTTTTTTACCTATCCAAAACAAATTGTGAAGTCCTGGGTAATTGACACAAGATCTGAAATTTAAAAGCAATTAATAATGAATAGTGATGGGGCGCCTGGGTGGCTCAGTAGGTTGGAGCCTCTGCCTTTGGCTCAGGTCATGATTCCAGGGTCCTGGGATTGAGTCCCTCGTCGGGCTCTCTGCTCAGCAGGGAGCCTGCTTCCCTGCCTCTCTCTCTGCCTGCCTCTCTGCCTACTTGTGATCTCTGTCTGTCAAATAAATAAATAAAATCTTTTAAAAAAGTGAATAATGATAATGGTCACCTGGGCGCCATCTAAAAATCACGAACCACATGTACATTTTGGGAAATGGTGCTCTAGGGGATGCCAAAGATGTAGATCCTACCTTCAAAAGGCTTATGGGCTCCTCAAAGCAAAGTGCCCATGTGATGAGGACCATTCCAGCCAATACACCCAGCAACGGGGAATAAATGTCAGGGTCCTGAGGAGGGGATCCAGGTGTCCATCGCAGCCAGCCCCACTTCCTGCTGTGGATTCCACTTCCTCCAGGATCCTCATCAGTCCTGGGGGAAACTTTAAGAAAAGGAGTAATGGAACAGGCTGCTGTCTCCAACACTGCAAATGACCTTAAGGCACAGCTGATAACACAGTCTTCCTCCTCTGCCCATTCTAATATTCCCTCACCCTGAGCTTGGCACCGACGCTGCTTTACAGGGCTCATACCTGGTGGAGTGACAAGACCCTTGAGATCCATGCCCCTGACCACCATGACCTTCCCAGCTGCATCTGCAGTATCTGCCCATTGACCATCAAGTTGGGCAGGGAAGACCAAGATATCCCTCAGGGAATCGCCTGGGCTTTGGACCCTCCACAGCAGCCAATTGTTAGGTGTTTTGTCCTAGAGAGGACACATCTCCTTGTTCTAGATGGTTCCCTTTGAGGGCAAGTCCCAACAAGATGCAGCTATGAGCCAACATTCCTTTCTGATTTATCCCCCAGGAAGTCCTGCCTCCCAGGTGGGTCCCTGTTCTCCACTGCCTTTTCGCATGTGTGCCCATGTGAGCTCACATGCACATGCTGCATGGGTCTAGCTGCTTCAGTAACAGTAAATAATTGGTTCTAACCTACTTACAATTCCTGTGGTCTACTTACAATTCCTTATCCTTCTGCCTTACATTATTTTCGGGAACCGTACAGGTATCATTTCACCTCGGAACTTAGCTGACAATGTTCAGCAAATCATCATGCAACAATTGATGGTTAATTGCTTCCTTCTTTTCACAGCTTAGACATTCATCGGGGACCAAGAACTAGTCCCAGTTATTAGCCAACATTCTCCTCCAGGGATCCCTAACAAGTTCCTTAAACAACCAAAAACAAGAAAAAATGGGAAGGGAAATCTGACTACCCACACTTTTTCTGCAAGAAGACCTCCCATCCTGAGGGCTCCCCACAGCAAGGGTGCCAGTCCTCATCCCCTCTCTCCCTGGGAGGTAAAAGGAGCAGCAGGAAAAGAGCCACTCCGGGCCAGCAGGGGCTCTCCAGGTGCCTTCAGGCAGGAAGAACACAGGTACAGGAGACCTCACTGTGTGGGCTTAGAGCTACTTTTTTTTTAAAGCTTCACTTGAAAAAATTTCCAAAACTAACAAAGTCTTCTGGTGCTACATTGCCTGTGCCACCATTGGAAGAGTATTTGGCTGCACTAATTTCTTAAACTAGACACATATTCCTTTGATTAAAAAGGGGGGAGAGGCACCTGGGTGGTACAGTTGGTTAAGTGTCAGACTCTTGGTTTCAGCTCAGGTTGTGATGTCAGTGTCATGAGATCGAGACCCCTTGTCAGGCTCTGAGCTCAATGCAGAATCTCCTTAAGTTTCTCCTGCCCTCTCCCTTTGCCCCCACCCAAACACACGCTCTCTCTCTTCTCTCTCTCTCTCTCAAATAAGTAAGTGAATCTTTTTTTTTTTAATAAAGGCATGAAAGACTAACCCTTAAAGAAGGTTAAAGAAGCCAACAGAAGAGAAAGGGAATACCCTGGGGAGAGCACCAATAGAGCCAAGTCAGAGCAGGGCAGGTCAAGGACAAGGTGAGGCACACCACCAACTCTTTGCTGAGGAAAGGGCCAAGGGCAGCCCTGATGAGTATCCAAGGACCAGTTGGAAGAAGAAGAAACAACCCCTGAGAAGACTTAAAGGTGGAGGAAGCTTCCCGAAGGACACCAGGCATACTAAGCATGACAGAGAAGTCAGGAGGGAACTGCTATGAACCCTGGCTTAATCAGTAGAGGCAGCCCAGGACACACAATAGCAAAGCATCCCGGATCCCACTGACCACCCCAGGACTGACAACTTCACGGACCGGTCAAGGGGCATGGTAAGGGCAAATTCCACATTCTAAAAGCTGGCATAGATTTTGATAGGCCTTAAGAAGTGGTCCTGAACTTTAAAAATGTAACACCCCCTCCCCCAACCTTGGCAGAGGGCTGGCTCTGTATAATTCAAGCATCTTACCTCTGGGAGGTGAAATATGATCTGGGGTTCCCCCACCCTCCCCCATTTTCCTATCTCTCCCACCCCCACCCCACCACCATGGGATGGACTACTCTATGAGCTGAACCCTCACCCCAACAGGCCTCTCTCAGAGATCCCATAACATTCTACCATGCTGATTTGTTTTCATGTCTGACCCATCACTGGTCCACAAGCCTCCTCAGCACCTGTGTGCCAATGGCTGGGGACCCAGAGCTGCACCCTAGAACTCTACATGGAGGAAGAAAAGACGGAAGAAAGGGAGGGAGGGAAGAAAGGGAGAGGAAGGAAAGCAGGGAGTCCTTCCTTATCTTTTCCTTTCTCATTAACAGCTACACTTTGTAAGACAATTAGCACTTCTTAAGACCATCTCCTACATCCCCTCTTGGAGGGAAAATGATAAAGAAAAGAATGAGGGGCAGAATGACATTTGGCCAAAGGCATCCTCAGTATGACCTGGCACTTTGTCAGAGGAGAGAGCCCTTTCCAATTCTGGCTGCCTCCTCCGGGAGTCTGTGAACTTCCTTGCAGACTTGGCCAGCTTTGCCTGCTAGGTGAACCCCTATCTGAAGACAGAAGGGAGAAAAAAAAGGAAAGAGAGAGAGAAATGAGAGCAGAAGAAGGAGCTCACATTCTTCTCTTAAATGATATAGCACTTCTAAGTGAGGCAGTTATTTCTTGCACTGAGTGTATGATGTAAATTCTCTGTACAAATTATCCCCTGTTGCATGCAGGGAGACCTCCATAGCAGAGACCAATACTAGCAGTTGAAAGTGAGAAATTACCTAATCCCAAATCATTCACGTTTCTTTTTTAATTGGAAAAAAAAAAAAAAAAGGCAAGGACTACACACTACAAAAATCAACATGTAATCAACACCAACCAGAAAACCTGACAATCATAATTGTAGAATTTTGTCTTCAAAAAACTCAGACCGACTTTCTGGATTTACCAGCCAAGCCCAGCAAAACAAAACCAATGCTATGAAAAGAAAACCCAAATCTCCTTTGGTATTGCAGAAAGAAAGATGTTGATTTCTCTGTAGTAGTTGGCAGTATTTGGATAAAAGCTGTTTCCCCCTCCAAAGGGTGTCCAGGGACCACAAGTTGTACAAATTCATCAGTTAGAAATGGGCACAAGACAGTCTCAGTTAGGTCGTTTGCCTGAGACCCTTTCCTTCTCTTCCCACTCACCATTGCTGACAGCTAACAGTACCTAGCCCCAGACCAGAAGCCAACTCCATCTGCTCAGGCACAGCCTCCCTAAGATCCCCTAATGCCCCAAGTCTAAGGCACCTCCCTCTCTGGGCTGGGGAAGGAGGAGGGAAGGCCACAAAGGGGAATAGTGACCAATAGCTTTGCAACTCCATGAGCTCCTAAAAGCCCCACATAGGAAGCACTGGGTGATAGCAACTGGGTGATACCTTCCTGCCTGACCCCTGTCTTTCCCTCCAGCCTGGGAGATGTGGAAGCTCATCCTCTTCTGGGCCAAAGTCACTCGAAGCATCTCTTAGGAGCCAGTTCTGAATTTAGCTGTGCATTATATGGCATCTGGGGAGGGGAGTTACAGCTGTCTCCTGCTGGAGGTGTCCAGAGCCCTCAACCACAGCTAGCGGGCAGATTTGGACCCATGTGACCCTCCTCCCATGGATGGCCACATTCCCAGTCCCCAGCCTCCTTCCTTGAAACTACCTGGTGGGCAGAGTTGATTGATGTTCTTTGAACTGGATCTGCTTTTCCCCTGACTTCTGCCAATCACTGGGGTGGGTACTCTTCTTACTAGTTGGCCTAACCACCCACTTAGAAATGGCCATAAATAAGGGTGACGGGAGTAATTGGGCACTGTTCTCTGAGGGCGCACTGAGGAGTGGGGCCCCGGGCTCTCGGTTCCTCTGGGCGGGAGACTGGGCGGCGGCCATCTTCATTCCTGTCCTCCGGAACTCTACGGAAAGTGCTCAGGGAACAAAAGCTCCCGAAAGCAAACCCTAGCGGATTACTCAGCCCCTGGTAAGGGCGGTGCAACTCTGCCTGGGGCAAAGACACTTGAGAATCACTACAACAGGCCCCTCCCCCAGAAGATCAACAAGAAACCCAGCCAGGACCAAGTTCACCTACCAAGGAGTGCAGTTTCAATACCAAGGAGAGCAGCAGAATTCCAGAGGAAGAGAAAGCAAAGCACAGGGCTCATGGCTTTCTCCCCATGATTCTTTAGCCTTGCAGTTAATTTAATTTTTTTTTTCTTTTTCAATTTTTTTTCTCTTCTTCTGCTAAATTTTTTTAACTTTTAACCTTTTCTTTTTTAACATTTTTAAACTAATTTATCTAATATATATATATATATTGTTTCCTTTTTATATTTTTTCTTTATTGGTTTTCTTTTTTTAATTGTTTCTTTTTTTTTTTTTCCTCTCTGAACCTTTTTATCCCCTTTCTCCCCCCTCACGATTTGGGATCTCTTCTGATTTGGTATTTTCCTGGGGTTGTTGCCACCCTTTTAGTATTTTACTTGCTCCTTCATATACTCTTATCTGGACAAAATGACAAAGCAGAAAAATTCACCACAAAAAAAAAAAGAACAAGAGGCAGTACCAAAGGCTAGGGACCTAACCAATACAGACATTGGTAATATGTCAGATCTAGAGTTCAGAATGACAATTCTCAAGGTTCTAGCTGGGCTCGAAAAAGGCATGGAAGATATTAGAGAAACCTTCTCGGGAGATATAAAAGCCCTTTCTGGAGAAATAAAAGAACTAAAATCTAATCAAGTTGAAATAAAAAAAAGCTATTAATGAGGGGCAATCAAAAATGGAGGCTCTCACTGCTAGGATAAATGAGGCAGAAGATAGAATTAGCGATATAGAAGACCAAATGACAGAGAATAAAGAAGCTGAGCAAAAGAGGGACAAACAGCTACTGGACCACAAGGGGAGAATTCGAGAGATAAGTGACACCATAAGACGAAACAACATTAGAATAATTGGGATTCCAGAAGAAGAAAGAGAGGGGGGAGCAGAAGGTATATTGGAGAGAATTATTGGAGAGAATTTCCCCAATATGGCAAAGGGAACAAGCATCAAAATCCAGGAGGTTCAGAGAACCCCCCTCAAAATCAATAAGAATAGGTCCACACCCTGTCACCTAATAGTAAAATTTACAAGTCTTAGTGACAAAGAGAAAATCCTGAAAGCAGCCCGGGAAAAAAAGTCTGTAACATACAATGGTAAAAATATTAGATTGGCAGCAGACTTATCCACAGAGACCTGGCAGGCCAGAAAGAGCTGGCATGATATATTCAGAGCACTAAACGAGAAAAACATGCAGCCAAGAATACTATATCCAGCTAGGCTATCATTGAAAATAGAAGGAGAGATTAAAAGCTTCCAGGACAAACAAAAACTGAAAGAATTTGCAAACACGAAACCAGCTCTGCAGGAAATATTGAAAGGGGTCCTCTAAGCAAAGAGAGACCCTAAAAGTAGTAGATCAGAAAGGAACAGAGACAATATACAATAACAGTCACCTTACAGGCAATACAATGACACTAAATTCATATCTCTCAATAGTTACCCTGAATGTTAATGGGCTAAATGCCCCAATCAAAAGACACAGGGTATCAGATGGATAAAAAAACAAAACCCATCTATATGTTGCCTACAAGAAACTCATTTTAAACCCGAAGACACCTCCAGATTTAAAGTAAGGGGGTGGAAAAGAATTTACCATGCTAATGGACATCAGAAGAAAGCAGGAGTGGCAATCCTTATGTCAGATCAATTAGATTTTAAGCCAAAGACTATAATAAGAGATGAGGAAGGACACTATATCATACTCAAAGGATCTGTCCAACAAGAAGATCTAACAATTGTAAATATCTATGCCCCTAACATGGGAGCAGCCAACTATATAAACCAATTAATAACAAAATCAAAGAAACACATCAACAATAATACAATAATAGTAGGGGACTTTAACACTCCCCTCACTGAAATGGACAGATCATCCAAGCAAAAGATCAACAAGGAAATAAAGGCCTTAAATGACACACTGGACCAGATGGACATCACAGATATATTCAGAACATTTCATCCCAAAGCAACAGAATACACATTCTTCTCTAGTGCACATGGAAAATTCTCCAGAATAGATCACATCCTTGGTCCTAAATCAGGTCTCAACTGGTATCAAAAGATTGGGATCATTCCCTGCATATTTTCAGACCACAATGCTCTGAAGCTAGAACTCAATCACAAAAGGAAATTTGGAAAGAACCCAAATACATGGAGACTAAACAGCATCCTTCTAAAGAATGAATGGGTCAACCAGGAAATTAAAGAAGAATTGAAAAAATTCATGGAAACAAATGATAATGAAAACACAATGGTTCAAAATCTGTGGGACACAACAAAGGCAGTCCTGAGAGGAAAATATATAGCGGTACAAGCCTTTCTCAAGAAACAAGAGAGGTCTCAGGTACACAACCTAACCCTACACCTAAAGGAGCTGGAGAAAGAACAAGAAAGAAACCCTAAACCCAGCAGGAGAAGAGAAATCATAAAGATCAGAGCAGAAATCAATGAAATAGAAACAAAAAAAAAAAAACAATAGAACAAATCAACGAAACCAGGAGCTGGTTCTTTGAAAGAATTAACAAGATTGATAAACCCCTGGCCAGACTTATCAAAAAGAAAAGAGAAAGGACACAAATAAATAAAATCATGAATGAAAGAGGAGAGATCACAACTAACACCAAAGAAATACAGACAATTATAAGAACATACTATGAGCAACTCTACGCCAACAAATTTGACAATCTGGAAGAAATGGATGCATTCCTAGAGACATATAAACTACCACAACTGAACTAGGAAGAAATAGAAAGCCTGAACAGACCCATAACCAGTAAGGAGATTGAAACAGTCATCAAAAATCTCCAAACAAACAAAAGCCCAGGTCCAGATGGCTTCCCGGGGGAATTCTACCAAACATTTAAAGAACTAATTCCTATTCTCCTGAAACTGTTCCAAAACATAGAACTGGAAGGAAAACTTCCAAACTCATTTTATGAGGCCAACATCACCTTGATCCCCAAACCAGACAAGGATCCCATCAAAAAAAGAGAACTACAGACCAATATCCTTGATGAACACAGATGCAAAAATTCTCACCAAAATACTAGCCAATAGGATTCAACAGTACATTAAAAGGATTATTCACCACGACCAAGTGGGATTTATTCCAGGGCTGCAAGGTTGGTTCAACATCCGCAAATCAATCAATGTGATACAACACATTAATAAAAGAAAGAACAAGAACCATATGATACTCTCCATAGATGCTGAAAAAGCATTTGACAAAAAGTACAGCATCCCTTCCTGATCAAAACTCTTCAAAGTGTAGGGATAGAGGGCACATACCTCAATATTATCAAAGCCATCTATGAAAAACCCACCAGAAATATCATTCTCAATGGAGAATAACTGAAAGCTTTTCCGCTAAGGTCAGGAACAGAGCAGGGATGTCCGTTATCACCACTGCTATTCAACATAGTACTAGAAGTCCTAGCCTCAGCAATCAGACAACAAAAGGAAATTAAAGGTATCCAAATCGGCAAAGAAGAAGTCAAACTATCACTCTTCACAGATGATATGATACTATATGTGGAAAACCCAAAAGACTCCACTCCAAAACTGCTAGAACTTGTACAGGAATTCAGTAAAGTGTCAGGATATAAAATCAATGCACAGAAATCAGTTGCATTTCTCTACACCAACAACAAGACAGAAGAAAGAGAAATTAAGGAGTCCATCCCATTTACAATTGCACCCCAAACTATAAGATACCTAGGAATAAACCTAACCAAAGAGACTAAGAATCTATACACAGAAAACTATAAAGTACTCATGAAAGAAATTGAGGAAGACACAAAGAAATGGAAAAATGTTCCATGCTCCTGGATTGGAAGAATAAATATTGTGAAAATGTCTATGCCACCTAAAGCAATCTACACATTTAATGCAATTCCTATCAAAGTACCATCCATTTTTTTCAAAGAAATGGAACAAATAATCCTAAAATTTATATGGAACCAGAAAAGACCTCGAATAGCCAAAGGAATATTGAAAAAGAAAGCCAAAGTTGGTAGCATCACAATTCCAGACTTCAAGCTCTATTACAAAGCTGTCATCATCAAGACAGCATGGTACTGGCACAAAAACAGACAGATAGATCAATGGAACAGAATAGAGAGCCCAGAAATAGACCCTCAACTCTATGGTCAACTAATCTTCGACAAAGCTGGAAAGAGTGTCCAATGGAATAAAGACAGCCTCTTCAATAAATGGTGTTGGGAAAATTGGACAGCCACATGCAGAAAAATGAAATTGGATCATTTCCTTACACCACACACGAAAATAGACTCAAGATGGATGAAGGACCTCAATGTGAGAAAGGAATCCATCAAAATCCTTGAGGAGAACACAGGCAGCAACCTCTTCGACCTCAGCCGCAGCAACATCTTCCTAGGAACATTGCCAAAGGCAAGGGAAGCAAGGGCAAAAATGAACTATGGGATTTTATCAAGATCAAAAGCTTTTGCACAGCAAAGGAAACAGTTAACAAAACCAAAAGACAACTGACAGAATGGGAGAAGATATTTGCAAATGACATATCAGATAAAGGGCTAGTGTCCAAAACCTATAAAGAACTTAGCAAACTCAATACCCAAAGAACAAATAATCCAATCAAGACATGGGCAGAAGACATGAACAGACATTTCTGCAAAGAAGACATCCAGATGGCCAACAGACACATGAAAAAGTGCTCCATATACTCGGCATCAGGGAAATACAAACCAAAACCACAATGAGATACCACCTCACACCAGTCAGAATGGCTAAAATTAACAAGTTAGGAAATGACAGATGCTGGCGAGGATGCGGAGAAAGGGTAACCCTCCTACACTGTTGGTGGGAATGCAAGCTGGTGCAACCACTCTGGAAAACAGCATGGAGGTTCCCCAAAATGTTGAAAATAGAACTACCCTATGACCCAGCAATTGCACTGCTGGATATTTACCCTAAAGATACAAACGTAGTGATCCGAAGGGGCACGTGCACCCGAATGTTTATAGCAGCAATGTCTACAAGAGCCAAACTATGGAAAGAACCTAGATGTCCATCAACAGACGAATGGATAAAGAAGATGTGGTATATATACACAATGGAATACTATGCAGCCATCAAAAGAAATGAAATCTTGCCATTTGCGGCGACATGGATGGAACTAGAGGGTATCGTGCTTAGCGAAATAAGTCAATCGGAGAAAGACAACTATCATATGATCTCCCTGATATGAGGGAGAGGAGATGCAACATGGGGGGTTAAGGGGGTAGGAGAAGAGTAAATGAAACAAGATGGGATTGGGAGAGAGACAAACCATAAGTGACTCTTAATCTCACAAAACAAACTGAGGGTTGATGGGGGGAGGGGGCTTGGGAGAGGGGGTGTGGGGTTATGGACATTGGGGAGAGTATGTGCTGGGGTGAGTGCTGTGAAGTGTGTAAACCTGGCAATTCACAGACCTGTACCCCTGGGGATAAAAATATATTATATGTTTATAAAAAATAAAATTAAAAAAAAAAAAAGAAATGGCCATAAATAGGTCAGTATATACACACGTGCATAGATACACATATGCTCATTCATACGTGGTCTTGGAGATCCTGTATCAGCTCGTGCAATTTTTGCTGAAGGGCTCGTTTCCCCTTTGGACCTGAAGGAAAGCAAGGGAGCCCTTCCCTGGCACACTGGGAGACAGCCCTCCTTGGGTCCAGCCTCTTCTGGGAAGAGGAGTAGAAAGAAAGAAGACTCTTTAAAGAGATGGGAAGAGCAGGGAACCGCAGGCACACCTTCTCAGGCTGCCAAGAGCTGGCCCGCCCAAATGTTGGTCTTTTTCCCAGCACCATGGGCTTGGACTCCCTGCCTAAAAGGAAATCTCAGCCCCGCCCTGTACTAGCAAAGCCTGTTAATGGCCTGTGCTTGTTGCTCAAACGGGGAACAAGGGCATGGGTGGATATGAAAGCCGTGCTCAGTCAATGCTTGGAAAGTGAGTGAAAGGAAGGTCCAACCACTGTGCTTCCCAGCAACCCCCAGCCTCTTCCGGTAAGGCACTTCCAACCACGTTCCCGCTGCCTTGCCACCGTGCCTGCGCCGAATGCCTGTAGCCCAATCACTGGGCAGTGTTGACCGCGTGCCCTGGTTCTAAAGCAACGGCTTTGGGAAAGAGATTGAGGTCTCATAAAGTTACTAAGAGAGCTTACCTTTTCTTTTTTTTTTCTCACCTTTATTTATTCTATTGCAGTTGTTTTGTCAAAGTCTTTCAGAGTTGGACACACTCACAGTAGCGTTAAGGAACTTGAGTTCAACCTCTCCCGGCAGCTCATCCAGTGTCCTGTGCCCTTCAGCCCCACACCCGGCATGGCCGGAGGTGGCCCGTCTGACCCAGGCTGCGGCAGACCCGGTGGGCTTTTCTGTATCCGGCTTCCACCTCAGTAGATATGTGGACTAAAAAAGGATAGATGATTTCCTGGTTTGGGGGATATCTCACTTTTTGTGGCTCTTGCTGAAAAACAATGTTTGTACCTGCCCAAGCCCGCAGCCAGGGCAGGGATGGGGGTTTGTTCTTCCCCGAGATGAGGGTGGACACCGAGTCTGACTCCTGGCTCCTGTCAACCAGGCTGGTCCCAGGGACACGCAGTGGGCCTCTCCTTGCAGCTGGAGGCAGGGGGACCTGCCGCTGTCTGGGATTGCACTCCCTGACTCCAGACGTTCCTCCCCTGAACTCAGCACCCTGGCTGTGGGCTTCCCACTCAGACGTGGAGGGGGGGTGTGATCCCCCTCAGCAAGGACCCTTCCTCACCATTTGGAGCCCCAATGAGCTGTTTTCTTCTCAGAAACCCCCGACTGCACTAAGGCCCCTCCCCTGAGACACCTTCCAGCCCAGGGTCTCACCTTCATTCTAGTGTGGATCAACTATAGGAAATCATCACATTCTGGTTGTCTGTGTCCCTCCACTAGCTTTTCATGAGAGCTGAGGTCTTATATCTTGTGTGCTGTGTCTAGAAATATGCCTAGCACCTAGTAGGGGATGGGCAAACCTTTGTTAAAAGAGTAAGTGGATGAGCCCTGCCTTAGATTGTTGTTATTTCAAGGTTCCGTGTTTACAGAGCTTTACTTCTTCAATCAAGCTTCTAATTGTTTATTCCACTACATGATTAAACAGTGTTAGACTGCCTACCCTCCCCTCCCGGAGCCCTAAGCATGCAGAAGCAGGGAGGCAGGTGGCCCAAGGTCACACACAGAGTCCCCACATTACATTTCTGGCAGCTGCTGTCATTACACCAACACAGCAAGGACAGAGCATCCGCCAAGTCCCGCCAGACCCAGGAGAGGCCCAGACCAAGGCACAGCGTAAGGAGTCAGGAAGTCCCCTGTCTGGAGAGGATGGTGAGCCTGGCCTCAGGGACTTAGTTCTGTCCCTGCTTCTGAACTGAGCAACTCAGGGGCCTGCCTGTGTTGCTGCTTTTTTTAAGAGTTAACTGGACACTTAGGGAGTCAAGACCAAGGTCCCCAACAAGAAAGCAAAAAAGCCAGGACAGGGGCACCTGGGTGGCTAAAGCCTATGCCTTTGGCTCAGGTCATGATCCCAGGGTCCTGGGATCGAGCCCCACATCGGGCTCTCTGCTCCGTGGAGAGCCTGCTTCCTTCTCTCTCTCTGCCTGCTTCTCTGCCTACTTGTGATCTCTCTCTGTCAAATAAATAAATAAAATCTTAAAAAAAAAAAAAATAAAAGAGCCAGGACAGCTCAGACAAAAACCACGCTAGGATTCTGTTTTACAGCATAAACGAAACTATGCTAACGTCCTGTCCAGCAGCCTCTGTGGGCATGACTTTTGCTAAACTTCCCGAAACAAAACAATTAGCCATAAAACATTGGTCACTATCGCAAGGTGAGGCAGTTCGTCTCCAGATGTCAGCCCCAAAGACCCGCAACATGGAAACAATGACCCCGTAGTTAGGTACATGAGCAAATCCCTGATGGGCACAGTTTAGCAGCCAATCCACAGGGACCCACACTCAAGATATACTCAAGATAGTTCCTCGAAAGAGCCTATGAAACCCGCTAGATTTGAACACCAAAACAGCAACCCTCTCGGGTCCCCTCCTTCTCCAGGAGCTTTATACTAATTCTCAATAAACTTTGCTTTGCTGCTCACCACTCTTCATCTGGTCTACCTCTTCATTCTTTGAGGTGGTGTGACCAAGAGCCGCGAGCATTTAGGGAACAAAAGTCTTGTAACACTTTCACTTGCAAAGGGATGCTAAAAGGACCCTACCTGGCAGGACATGCATGAGAATGAGAAGAAACTGGTGGAATGTGCCCGTCAGAGCTGTGGTCCTTGGTAAATCCGTGGGCCTCCCTTTATTTACCCTGCACAGAAAACGAGTCTTTTTTTTTTTAAGATTTTATTTATTTGAGAGAGAAAGAGAGAGAGAGAGCACAAGAAGGGGAAGGGTCAGAGGGAGAAGCAGACTCCCTGCTGAGCAGAGAACCCTATGCAGGCCTCCATCCCAGGACTCTAGGATCATGACCTGAGCCAAAGGCAGTCATTTAATCAACTGAGCCATCCGGGTGCCTAGAAAACCAGTCTTTAAGAGGCAAAGACTATGAATAAAATTCGTGAGCTCACCAATATAGAACCAGGAGTATTGCACAGGTAAGAGGAGGAACCAGATGCGGCATTCGGAGTCAGGATGGAGGACAGTGCACTACAGAGACAGCCGGCTCGGTAATGCCCAGGGATGAGCCTCCCACCACAAGGAGGACAGAGGTGGAAGGAAACACAGAGAAGTCAGAAGAAGGGTCCGTGTCCCCTCTGTCCCTCCCTGGCCATGAGGCCTGGGGCACATCAGTAACTAGTCCGTTACTTACCAGTGAATCAAGACTGGCTGATGGTCCAGCTCCAAAACCTTGGTGGCCCTGACTTCTCCTGCTTCTCAAAGTGTGTTGGAACTACGTCAAGAAAAACTCCCACTAGTAGCCTAGGACCACTGAGCAGATGCCATCCCCTTTCTCCACCCTCTCCCCCACGTCCTGAACCTGACAATGTTTTCTAGCCACTTTCTCAAGGCTTTTTTCCTTCCTGCTTCCTGCCTGGCTTCTTAGGCTCCTTGCTTTTTTCCTTGCTGTGCTTCTCCCAAACTCATCACCTTCACAGCCCCAACTTCTCTCATTGGAATTTTCTGTCCATGTTACATCTTCTCCCCTCTTTTCAGAGCGAGATTGGGATGCTGTTCTCGCCCCCAGAACCCACAGTCCCAGCCCTCTGGTGCCCCTCACTCCAAGTGCCTGGCACTCAGACTGATATTCAACTGTGCTGAGGTTTCTCAGACTCCACACAGACTCCTTTAAGCTGTGTCCTGAAATGTGAACTCGAAGGGGGTCTGCTGATGAATGGCTTTTATGATTTCCTTTCCTCTGTGGTCTGTCGTTCTCCCAGGTTTCTGTATTTGTAGGCTTGCTGGAACTGGGCTTGCAAACTGGCTATCGGCTGAGGGGATGGAAAGAGCACCCTAAGCATGAGGACCAGGGACACCTGTCCTAGCTGTGAGGTTCTGGAACAAGTCAGTCCACCCTTGCAGAACCCTCTAACTCCCTAACAGTCAACGAGATGGGGTTGCCCCTCCACGGCCCCCCACTGCTGGCAGCGGATAGTCTGCCTTCTGCAGGGAAGGAAAGGTGACCAGCTTGGACTTTGCCTTATGCCCAGAGGAGAAGCAAGCCTTCCCCTTGGCTTCTGGTCCCCTGCCTCCACCTGGAAGCTTGGGGAAGGAAGCCCCACATCCACACCCTCCCTTGTGGGTCTCAGGAGAACTCGATGTTTCAGATGGCCTTTGGGGTAGGAGTGTTAGTTCAAAAAGGCATCGAGAGGACAGGAAGGCAGGAGAACGCATTCATATCACCATCTTCCCAGGATCCAGTGCTTTGGATTCTTCAGGACAAACCAACTAACCTCCCCTCATCACCACCCAGCTGCCTTTCCCAGACTACAAGGCGGAACTGGCCTTCTCTTTATTCTTTGGGACAGGGGAAGCCCAGGTATCTGTTCATACATGGTCTGCTCCCATCCTCCCCGCCCCAGTCCTTGCCGTGAACAGGAAATAAACACCAATTATATACATTCCTAACACCCTCTCTCCTCCCCAAATATTTTAAGTTAGAACCTCACAGACTATGTGAGGTGTTTGGGGCTTTTTTTTTTTTTCTATTTTTTTCATTTATTTATTCTCAGGGTGAGGGCTTTCTTTCCATGCCTACTACATTTTTTTCCTACTTCCTTCATTTTTTTTTAACTTATAAAAGTAATTTGCACCTGCCCCAAACCATTTGCAGTTTATAGTAATGTTTGAGGCAGACATGAGCCATGGTGTTGGGAGGCTTCCAGAAGTTGCACAGCCTTTCTCCTGGAGAACCAGGGTTTGTGGGCTCCTTTCACCCATTCCCCACCATGTTGCTGCAGCAAAGCCCAAGGACGGGCGTCAAAATAGGACCAGTGGTTCCCCTGAGTTGATGCTCAGCTTGTTCCTACATTGCGGGGAGTCTGCAATTCTCAGATTGACCCCCATGAGGCTGCATCTCCCTGAGCCCCAGCCCAGCCAGGGGCTCCAGATGGCTGGTGCAAGATCCAGATGGAAATGCCTTTTCGTCCCATCTTACCATGGGGGGCCCCGGACAAGTGCAGAGAGAGACCCGGGTTCTGGGGTTCTGTGACGCTGAGCACCCCCTCCAGGGTGAACTCTATGAGCTTTAAACACATCCTCCCTACACTGGGACTCTCCCAGCACATGTAACCACCCTCACCTTGCACACGGGATGAAGCAGCCAGGAATTCTTTTTTTTTTTTTAAGTTTTATTTTTTTATTTATTTGACAGACAGAGATCACAAGTAGGCAGAGAGGCAGGCAGGAGAGAGAGAGGAGGAAGCAGGCTCCCCGCTGAGCAGAGAGCCCATGGGATCATGACCTGAGCTGAAGGCAGAGGCTTTAACCCACTGAGCCACCCAGGCGCCCCGCAGCCAGGAATTTTTAACCGGTTACCTTTTGCTGGGCGTCCCGTCACTTGCTAGCTCTTTACCATCTCTGGAAATTTTACCTTTATGCCTGCATATGGGTACACTTGTTTGATTGTTTTGGTAGGATTGTAAAATTTTGATACAAAGTACCAAAGTACCTTAAACATGTATTTTTTGAGTTATAAAAGCAGACCCTCTCAGAGGTTTGCAGTGAGAAGGTAAGTTCTTAGAGCCTTTGTCAGGACAACTGGGCTGGATTGCCTCCAATTTAAGTGGGCTGCCCTTTGATCTTATCCCATTGAAATACTGCACGTGTGCATAAAGATATGCAGGTAAGGTGACATAATTCATAAGAACAAAAGTCTGGAAACAATCTACATGCTTACAAAGAAGGGAACAATTAAAGTATAGTATATCCTATGGGCATGTTCTTTTTTTAAAAAAGATTTTATCACAAGTAGGCAGAGAGGCAGACAGAGAGAGAGGAGGAAGCAGGCTCCCTGCTGAGCAGAGAGCCCAATGCGGGGCTCGATCCCAGGATCCTGGGATCATGACCTGAGCTAAAGGCAGAGGCTTTAACCCACCAAGCCACCCAGGCACCCCCTATGGGCATGTTCTGCACCTGTTACAAGGAGAGCAAAAAGCTGTGTATACAAACGTGCAAAGATCTTAAAGGTAAAGCACGCGCATATAACATTTCATTTATAT
Organism: Lontra canadensis; assembly: GCF_010015895.1. NCBI lineage: Eukaryota > Metazoa > Chordata > Mammalia > Carnivora > Mustelidae > Lontra > Lontra canadensis. The sequence goes on from NW_022631029.1 coordinate 5,671,574, forward strand.
ATAAAAAGCCACACATCTTACATCTACATATAAGTTTTGCATTCACCAAGAAAGATGACAAGGAGACACCCCTCTCTCGGGAGAGGCGTTTTGTCAGATCCCCTTGGGGAGGGTCATTTCCTACCCACAACATAGCATAATGGTCGAGAGCTTGGCCTTTAGGCCCCCCATGCCCACTGCGTGACCTCGTGCAAATCACTTACCCTCTCTGTGTGCCGGAGCACTGATGTGAGGCCTGGATGTGAGTTATGCACATAGAAGGAAAACAGTACTTGGCCTCGAATGCATGCTCTGTGTCATTGTCACTGTGCCCTTTGCAGATTTAAAGAAGCTGTGCCCTCTCTTCGGAAAGAAATGCACATACGAATGTCCACACAAGGCCTTCACAGATCCTCTGAAGCCTGTCCTTAACCCTGGGTTGAGAACTCTCCCTGGAAAAACCACTGTGTATTCAAGCTGGACATGACCTTGAAACACTTGGCTTCACGGGAGAACAGGAGTTTCCAAGGCCACGAGATCTGATAGAGGCACAGGCAGGCTTTAACTCTGGACTCTCCCACCTATCTGTCCAGTCCTCACCCCCACCTGGCCCCGACACAGACCTGGATCATCCCCTAACACCCTGGGAAGCCTCAACCGACAGGAGAGGGTCAGGCGCCGGAATGCACAGCCCGTAGGCTATTGGCCGGGGTCCCGACCCAACATTGGGGGCCCTTCCATCCTATGCTGAACAGCATGTTGGGTGCCATAGTCCCCACAGACCACCAGCCATCCTACAGACCCAGGGCGTCAGGGCGCCGGGCCCTGCACCCAAGCTCTCACCCACTCCCCTGTCTCCCAGAGGACAGAGGACGAGTTGGAAGGAGTCCCCTCCTAATGTCACTTCAGCCCTCCCCTCTTCCACAAAGCCAGCCTCAGGACTGGGCCAGAGAGCTGCCCTTCCTGAGCTGTATCCTTAAAACAGTAAGGACGTGCCTGGCCAGCCGTGACTGGGCTCAGCAGCCTTGTTCTTAGTGTCTGTAAAGACCCCAAAAAGTCCTTGCTCAAAATAACCTTCCCCACGGCTCTGCCGGAGAATCTTCCCCGTTCTCATTTTTCTTCGGAGAACAACCAGGATGGCTGGTGAAAATGCAGGTGTAATCCAGGGCCGATTGCTAACTGGCAGCCCCTCCCCATCAAGCAGGAACAGCTTATCCGAAGGTAATGGAACATGGATCAGATTCATAAGGAGTAGAAAAGGTCAGGCCAGGGAGACACAAGCTAGGGCCCTGTCACTTTCGCAACTCTTATCTATTGCAAAACACGATTTTAAATGAGGTCCTTGAGGGGTTCCTGGGTGGCTCAGTGGGCTAAGCCTCTGCCTTCAGCTCAGGTCATGGTCTCAGGGTTCTGGGATCAAGCCCTGCATCCCAGCTGAGCAAAGAGCCCTCTTCCCTCTCTCTCTCTGCCTGCCTCTCTGCCTACTTGAGATCTCTCTCTGTGTGTCAAATAAATAAATAAAATCTTAAAATCAAAAAAATAAAATAAATGAGGTCCTTGAAGGTAAACCCCCCCACTCTGGGGGACAGGATTCCAATTCCCTAGAGACTCCTGCATCACAAAATGTCTAGCACTCCTGGGAGGCTTCTGTTGGTTTGCAGAGGACCTGTCTCAGAGAAGCTCCAGTTCCCAGCTCCGTATCGGTGGGATCCAAGGTGGGCAGGGGTCTTAGAAACCAGAGCCTGTGGGTCAGCAACTCTGTCTGGCAAGCGCTGTCCTGCCTTCACCCCGGCTGCGCTGCCCTGGGGGACCTGCTCACCTACACACCTCCTCCTTCACTTATCACACCTCATTCAGTGGGATCATCTGCATCTGGGGACCTCCCATGCTCAACTTCTGTCTCTTATCGTATTTATTGCACTTCTTATCACTTTTCCTTACTCTCGTTGGTAACTCATTAGAGCAGATCATGTAGGTGAAAGCACTTTGTAAACTAAATAGGGTCCTACGAAATCAGAATTCAATTTTGAGCTCCGCACGATCACAATCAGGACTCGGGACTCGTGTCTTCTCCATCAGTCCCAGAGGAACCTGGAAGAAAGGAGTCGGGGAGGGAATCGCAGAAAGAAGATGGGGGAGATGAAGGATACTCTACACCTTCCTAGTCATCCCCCACGGTCCTGGTGAAGAGATCAGAGAGGGCAGAGTAAGGGACAACACAGCCTGTGTTCACGACTAACACAGCCTCCAGACTTCCCTGGGTTTGGCCTGGCCACGCGCAGACCTCTTTGCAGGTGGTGACCACATTTTACCAATGAACAAAAGGAAGGAAGGAAGAAGGAAGGAAGGTTGGTCTTCAAGCAGCGGCATCCTCCAGGGATAACAGGCTACAGTATTTGCTGTCAGGACTGTCTTCACAATGTCACGTGGGAAGGTCCTTATACCTCTGTTGCCCACCTCCTAACCATCTCTGCTTAGTGGTATGGCCTTTGGTCTGCGCACTCATGAGGGTTTCTTGTTTCCCGTTCAGTCCCTGGCCACATCGTAACCACATGGGACCTGCTTCACGTTGCACAGCGAATGGAGCTGAGCTCCAGGAATCCTATGGAATAAGCGGGACTCCAGAACCCACCGTCTGAGACTCCAAGCCCTCACTGCCTATCGCTCCAGCCCCAACAGCCCCATCCTGCTTGATCATGTATTCGGTCATCTGTTGTTGTTTTTTAAGATTTTATTTATTTATTTGGCAGAGAGAGAGAGGGAACACAAGCAGGGGGAGTGGGAGAGGGAGAAGCAGGCTTCCCGCTGAGCAGGGAGCCTGATGCAGGACTTGATCCTAGGATGCTGGATCATGACCTCAGCTGAAGGCAGACGCTTAACTACTGAGCCACGCAGGCGCTCCGAGTCATCTGTTTTTTAACTGACCACATGGGAGAAAAGAAGAGGAAGAAGAAAAGAAGACCACATTGGCCATACTCTTCCGCCCTATTAAAATGAAAACCGGGGGGCACCTGGGTAGCTCAGTGGGTTAAGCCTCTGCCTTCAGCTCAGGTCATGATCTCAGGGTCTTGGGATCGAGCCCCGCCTCGGGCTCTCTGCTCAGCCGGGAGCCTGCTTCCCCCTCTCCCTCTGCTTCTCTGCCTACTTGCGATCACTGTCTCTGTCAAATAAATAAATAACATCTTTAAAAAATAAATAAATAAAATAAAATAAAATGAAAACCAGGGATGTTGACATGTCTTAGTCAAATGCGGCTCAAATCATGCAATGTTAATCATGTATTATGTGGATATTTACAACTTATATTTTATGTGCCTAATATATGGGACCATTTCAACCAGATACAAACATACCAGCTTCAAGAGCACTCACCTGCTGGGAGGTCACACGGACATAACTCTCCCATCATAGATGTGGGGCCCTGCGTTTACCACCCAGCCTCTCGGCCTCTGTTTCCACGTCTATAAGACAGCATGGCAGCCTCACGTGAGGCCGTCTGTGAAGAACCACAACAGAAGGCAAAATGCTCTGCAGTATAACATTCATAATATTAGTTTCATCTTCCTCTTCCCCCCTCGTACAAAATCAGTCTCCTATGCGCACATTGAAACAGCCTATCTTTTTACCAACTTGACACTTGCCTGGTTATAAAGTGCTGAGGTGACTAGCATGTCATGGGTAAGTCACCATGAGCTCTTGGAGGGAATGGCGGTCCCTAGGGAACCCAAGGAAGAAAGACCATCACACAAAACCAAATAGCAAGTGAGGCATTCTACAAAACACAGGCCTATCATCTTAAAAAAATGTCAGGGTCATGAGAGACCAAAAACAAAAACAAACAAACAAAAGGTTGAGGAAATGTCCTGGATTGACAGAGACTCAAGAGACATGACAAGGGAATACAGTGGGTGATTTGAGACTGGATCCCATGGTGGGGGTGGAGGGCGGAGGGAAGCTGCTACAAATTGCATTGAGAAAATTTGAAAACCATTTGTATATTAGATAATAATTGTTAAATTTCCTAATTTTGGCCACTCGCTGGTGATTATGTAAGTGCCTTTGTTCTTGGGAAATGAAAATACGAAGTAATTAGAAGTAAAAGGGCATCATGCTTGCAACTTACTTTCCGATAGTTCAGAAAGGAGATGATAGTAAGGTAGGGAGATGATGATGAAAGATAGAGAGATGATACATAGATGATAGAGAGATGTGTGATATGCTATAGAAAATGTAGCGAAATTAACATTTGGTCAGTCTTGGTGAAGCATAGGGGAGACCTCTGTGCTATTCTATTAAGCCTGAGATTATTGCAAAACAAAAAAGTTTTAGAAAGAAAGCAAGACATGACACGTGAAAAAGAAGATACTAAGTAAAATATAAGTAAGTAAAATATATGCAAATTTAAATTTTAAAATTTATTGAATTTTTTGGGCAAAATTTAAAAAAAATAGAAGCACGCTGAATTGGGAAAATAATTGTGCTCTGTTGTCCCCAGTCCCCTTCTATGCTGTGAGCTTTCTTAAAGACAACTTCAAATATTTCTTAGCCTATAATATGAATAATACTGGTATTAGAGCAGAAAGGACCTGGCCTTAAATAGCGCTCTTTCTTTCCCACAGGATCATACACCCTAAAACATAAGAAAAAAACGTCAACAACAGGTAAGCAGGTCCAAGTGAGTGACATTGGTTCCAAATGCACACGTGGCCAGAATCAGCCTCCCCCCTTGCTCGCCAAAGAAAAGCTTCTTTCTGTCTCTGAAGTCATCTTACACCTCCCAGAGAAAGTCTGTATGTGGCATGGATCCTGGGCACACCCTCATTGTCATAAGATGCCTGCTTTCACTTGAATGAGGAATCTGATTGGGAAGGATCCCCACTAGGAGGAGTTCTCCCCATTAAATAAATTACAAACACAGAACGAAGGCTTGGAAATTCAGAAGGTTGTCAATTCATAGTTCAGTTGAATTGGGAAAATCACAAATGTCTGTTCTTTGAAGTAAGCAAAGTATGGACATTCCACGCTAGGGGATTAAATCAGTTTTCAGATTGCTGTGAGCCCAGCGGTAGTGACAGCAACACTCAGACCCTTACTAAGTTTTCTTCTGAAAGGACATGCTAATGGCTTCAATAAAGTTTGAGGGAACCCAGATAACCAGAAAGGCTTTGCCAGCATTCATCAGTGAAAAACAAAACAAAACAAAACAAAATCCTTCAAAGGGCACCTGGGTGGCTCAGTTGTTAAGCGCCTGCCTTCAGCTCAGGTCATGATCCCAGGGTCCTGGGATCCAGCCCCATATCTTCCTGCTCAGTGGGGAGCCTGCTTCTGCTTCTCCCTCTCCCTCTACTGCTCTGCCTACTTGTGCTCTCTCGCTCTCTCTGTCAAATAAATAAATAAAATCTTCTTTGAAAAAATCCTTCAAGATAATCTTTCCACTGTGGATTTTTTTTTTTTTTTTGGCGAAGGGGCAAGAGGATATTTAAAAACGTGCAGTACAAATATTTCACTAGCTTTGTTATCCTATCCTCTCCTCCTGCATATTACTCTTAACAGCAGAAACACATAAAAAGTAAAATGGGGCCTTTTATCTTTTAAATGTTGCTCTTGGTGACATTGTGATGACGTGGTGCTTTGAAGGATAGCTTCCTGGTCTCCCTCCTTCTCTCTCCCCAACCAGGCATCCACGGGTGGAGAGAAAGTCTTCCTGAAATAGCTCTCAGATTCAACATCAGCGATCACACCTGCCTTCACTTTGTGAAGATCCACAGCAAAGGGCTGAGTTTTGACACCGTGACTCGGGTTACTGAGTTATAAGCGTGCTTCTTAGTGACCTATCGGAGTTGGATGATGACCTGACCCTGTTCTCAGGCAGGGACCATTACAGATGTTTCATGCAAGGACACCACTTGAGATGGCGTGAAGGTCCTTTTCAACTGAGAAGCCCGTCCGGTGTGGTGCCCTTTACCCGGAGGCAGTCACCAGTGGCCAGCTCCTGCTCTCCCTGGGGGGGAACCAAACAGACCGTAACAGGTCGTCACCAAGCTCCATCAGCAGATTAGCAGCTCTGAAGGACAACACGCCTCTCTAAGTCATCCTGTAAAGCCACCTCTGAATGTGACTTGTCACACCATCCCAGGTTCTTTTACCCTCTGCAGGGTGGGGGGCGGCTTTGCCTGATGCCCGGCAGCTCTGAGCTCCTGGATAATCCAGAACATGTTCTGAACCCTCACTCTGCTTCCAGCCAAGTCATGGTCCCTGCAGGGCCTGCCAGAACAGAAGCTCGCCTGCCCTGGGGTGGGTAGGGGGAGCAGGGGAGAAGGGCTATTTTCCATCAGGAAGGAGGCCACCGTGTCCCTAGAATGAGACCTCCGTGACTCTGCTGCTAATCTGGAGTATGTAACCTTGAAAGGTTGAGTCCTTTCTGTAACTCCTCCTCTCTGCATATAAAGGGTTGGGACCCGGAGGTTTCAGGACCAGGCCGTAGCCTCTGTAACCCCCAGAGCTGCAATACTCACCCTCCTTCTACCTGCTCAAGACCACAGCAGATTCATCTCCAAGGTACAGGGTGTTGAACTTGAGTGTGCCTGGGATGGATGTTTTATCTTGCCCTTGCCGGGCCGAGTGAAATGGACATAGTCTTTGTAAGAGCCTGTCTTTTTCAGTCCCTGGGATGCATCTTTCCCTCTGAGCCCCCCTACTTCGCATCTGCTCGGGAATGACTTAGAAATCTTAGTGAGGCTTTTCCATATCTGATATATGTATATTTAAACGATATCTTCAAAATGAGCTAACCTCCGTAAGAAAGCCAGAAATCGGTGCCAGGGTTCACTTAACATGATTCTGATATGATGAAATACTAGAAAGAAAAACAGTGCCTGTTGAGGAAGAGATGCACAACCCCAGAACCGATACCTTCCGGTAATGTTTAAACAGAGATGCTTAGCCACCTGGAGGGCTTCTCAGAGGGCTGATGTTCAAGAGCCAGGACTCCATCCGCGGCTTTGGGATTCTAGAGCAGAGCTTCTTAAACTTTAATACGCATGTGAATCATCTAGGGATTAGGTTAAAATGCAGTTGTTTTTTGTTTGTTTGTTTGTTTGTTTGTTTGTTTTAAAGATTTTATTTATTTATTTGATAGAGAGAGAGGTCACAAGTAGGCAGAGAGGCAGGCAGAGAGAGGGGGAAGCAGGCTCCCTGCTGAGCAGAGAGCCCGATGTGGGGCTTGATCCCAGGACCCTGAGATCATGACCTGAGCCGAAGGGAGAGGCTTTAACCCACTGAGCCACCCAGGCGCCCCTAAAATGCAGTTTTTGATTCAGATTCTGTCTTGATAAATTCTATGCTTGCAATAATCTCTAGGTGATGCCCATGCTGGCTCATGGGACAACTGAGTATCAGGGTTCAGGCTTGTTTTGGGGACAGTAAATAATCTTTACTTTTTATTAAGATTTTATTTATTTATTTGGCAGAGAGAGAAAGGGAGGGAGGGAGAAAGGGAACACAAGCAGGGGGAGTGTGAGAGGGAGAAGAAGGCTCCCCGCTTAGCAGGAAGCCCAGATACAGGGCTCTCAAGCCAAGGACCTTGGGATTGTGACCTGAGCTGAAGGCAGAAGCTTAACAACTGAGCCACCCAGGTGCCCCAAATAATCTTTAAATCATCAGTGACTGAATCTTATCCAATCAGCAAATAGTCAAGGTATGTTTCACTAAAGACAATTCTGTCCTATTTTAAAATTTGTATTTTTACCTGAACATACAGCAAAAAAAGGGTCTCTCACGCGCATGCTGGGTTCTATGAAATTTATCAAAAGTACAGTTCTGTGTAGCTACCATCACAATCGGGACACAGAACAATTCCATCGGTTCCCTCGTGCCGAGCCTCTGTGGTTGTCCTCACTCTCTCCCACTAACCCCAGGCAACTATAGTTTTGTCTCTCCAAGAATGTCCTATAAATGGAATCATAGAGAATGTATAGTCTGCTGAGATTGGCTCTCTTCCACTCAGCACGATGCCTTTGAGATTCATCCAAGTTACTGAATGTATCGATAGCTTGTTCCTTTTTATTGCCCCACAGAATTCCATTGTGTGGATGTCTGCCAGTTCTTACCCATCCATTCCCTGAAGGGCTATTTCGCTGTTTCTGCTTTTTCACAGTTACAAATAGAAGTGTGTACAGGTGCGCAGGTTTCTGCTGGAACACGAGTTGCCTTTCTCCAGGCAAAATACCTGGGAGTGGGATTGCTATGTATGTTTAACTTCGTAAGCAAGTGTCAAACTGGTTTCTGGGTTAATATCTGTATTCCGCATCTCCAGCAGCAGAGTATGAGCCTTCCAGTTGCTCCACACCCATCCTCTCCAGCACTTGATAAGGCCAGTGATTTTTTTTTAAGATTTTTATTTAGTTATTTGACAGACAGAGATCACAAGTAGGCAGAGAGAGAGAGGAGGAAGCAGGCTCCCTGCTGAGCGGAGAGCCCGATGTGGGGCTCGATTCCAGGACCCCAGGATCATGACCTGAGAGGAAGGCAGAGGCTTAAGCCACTGAACCACCCAGGCGCCCCAAGGCCAGTGATTTTTATCTGGGCCATTCTTACAGGGGTATTGTGGTATCACTACCTGGTTTGAATTTGCATTTCCCTAGGGGTTAACGATGTTCAATGTCTTTCAATGTCCTTAGCTGATATCTGCGCATCCTCTTTGATGCAGTGTCTGTTAAAGGGCGTTGCCCATCTTTCAATTGGTTGTTTGCTTTCATGTTGTTGAATTTCTAGAGTTCTTTACATATTCTGGATACAAACCCTTTATCATCTCTGTGGTTTGTAAAAATGTTTTTTTTAGTTCGTATCTTCTGTTTCATTCCCTTCACAGTGTCTTTTGCAGAACAATTTATTTTTATTTTTTTATTTTTTACTTTGATGAAACCCAATTTGTCCATTTTTCTTCTATGGATTGTGCTTTTGATGTCATAACTGAAAACTCTGCCTGCTCCCAAGCCCCCAAAAAAAGTCTGTTTTCTGCTAAAAGTTTTACCATTTTAGATTTTTGTATTAGATCTGTGATCTACTTTGAGTTAATAAGTTCTGGGGCTCAGGTAGAGGTGGTTTCTTTGGGTTTTGATATTTTGGCATCCTGTTTTTCCAAGGACTTTTGCCAGCCCCACATGATAGCTTTGTAGTAAGTCTTAAACAATCAGGTAACTGATTCAACTTCCACTTCAACTTCTTTTTCAAAACTGTACAAGTACTCTAGACCCACTGTGTGTTCACATACGTTTTAGAATCAGTTTGTCTTTAACTATGAAACATTCGGGTTTTAGAGTTGTGACAAATCTACACCTTACTTTTAAGAGAACTTGTGTCCCTGCCATGTTGTCTTCCAATCCATCAACATAGCACATCTCTCCCTTTACTGAGTTTTTCTTTTATTTCATTCCTCAGCATTTTGCAGGGGTTTTTTAAAAAGATTTTATTTATTTATTTATTTGACAGACAGAGATCACAAGTAGGCAGAGAGGCAGACAGAGAGAGAGGAAGGGAAGCAGGCTCCCTGCTGAGCAGAGAGCCTGATGCTGGGGCGGGGCGGGGCGGGGTGGGGGGGTGGGGGGTGGGGCTCGATCCCTGGATCCCAGGACCCTGGGATTGTGACCTGAGCCAAGGCAGAGGCTTTAACCCACTGAGCCACCCAGGCACCCCAGCATTTTGCAGTTTTTGGCAAACATATTTTGTATGTTGTGCTACGTAGGTAGCTCAGTATTTCACTGGGGGGAGTTATCATAAACGATGTTGTGTTTTTAATCTCAGTTTCCAGTTGTTCATTGCTAACTTCCACTAATTTTTATGTATTGCTCTCATGTCCTTCACCCTTGCTAGGAATTAGTTCTAGGAATTTTTTTCGTGATGTGCTTCAGGTGCACTAGAAAGGAATCTGTCTTCTGCCATCATTGGGTGGAGAGATTTATAAATTATACTTAGATCTAGCTGGCTGGTGATGCTATTCAATTTTTTCTAGATCTGTGACAATTTTCTCTCTGCTAGTTCCCTGTCTGGGTCAGGTCCATGCATGTGCATCCCAGAGGCCAGCTTAGGCATTAGCAACTTCTAGCGGTCTCATTCCCAAGGTCCGCCCCTTCCGTGGTATCTATCCCTGTTTTTTCCGGTTCCCTGAACTCCCCTTTGCAGTCCTTTGGCCAGAAACCAGGGCTTTGGTTTCCTGGTCTGCTGAGTGCTTCTGGTGCTGCATTCCCATCTGGGGTCAAGTGCAGGGATACTGAGAGAAGGAAAGCAGTGGAGGGAGGAAGACCACAGCCCCTCCTTATGGAGCAAGTTGTGCTGCCCTGGGGATTTTGTGTCTGTGCAGCTGGGCTGCTGCGGCCATGGGCTCAATTCCATTGCCGAGCCTCCCTAAAGTCAGAACTTCGTAGAGACCAGAGACGGTAGGAAAAGGAAAAGCACGTGATTTCCCTTGTTCCCTGAACATTATGACTCTCCTTTCTCCCTTGAGTCAGGGGACATGGAGCTCTCTCTGGCTGGGTGCCGCTTCTGGGTCCCCTACTGCTTTGGGTCTGAACTGGGGAGCCAGAGTAAAAATGGGAAACTCAGCACACCACACAGTGGTGATGGGAATTCTGGTCTTCTCCAACCCACCCGTGACTGTTTCCTTTTTTGGAGTCCTCAATCAGCCGCCGTGTGCCTGGGTCCAGTCTTTGGAGTTGCCTTCTTTGGAGAGACAGGGGGTGGAGGGTGCCATATGCTTCCTCCATTTATCTGGAACTGGAACCCTCTGTTCTATTTCAAGCCATGATCTCCATGAAGCTTTTTGGAATGCTGTGAAAAATCATCACAAAATGGCCACTCTTACGAGGTGTTGGATGTGCAAGACTGGTGGCACATGGGGTCAGCTGGTGTATAATGAGCCACTCCAGCTGAGAGTCAAGGAATGATCAGTCTAAGCCAAAATTCCTTAAAACAAACAAACAAAAAACCCCTCACATTCCTCAACTTGGGTTTCATCCTCTGAGTAGCCTAAGAGCTGGAAAATTAGATGGTTTCCATGACATCAGGGCTCACAGGGGACAAGTGTGCCTCTGGTTTGTGGACTCAATAATGTTAGTTGGCTCTGTGCAGCACAGAAACCTCACAGATGGTCAAAGTTCAACCCTGTCTGTCTAAGTGACCTGCTGTGAACGTGGTCTGTGCTGCCGTGCTCTTTAAGCACTAATAGCTTTTGTGAAGTTGAGTTCCTCGTTGTCACGGAGGTTATGGCTTTTCCCAGTTGGTGGCCATGGAACGGAAGCTGTGCTATTGATTCTCTCGATGGGAGGACACTAGTGGCTGGTGTTCTTGGTCAGAGAGATGGAGAGAACAGAACCATTTGTTTATCAAGGACAATCTCCTTGTTTCCAAAGGGCTTTCCAACTATTGACATCTTCTTCGTCACGATTCTGCAAAGTAGAGTAATTGTCTTCATTTTAGAAACCAGGGACCCAAAACAGCAGGGTTCACAGAAACACCTGTTACCTGTGGAGGAATGGGTTAACCCACACCGAGGGGCTGGCAGAGCCTCCTGAGGGCTTAGAACGAGGGGACTTGGATGACTCTCTCTCTAGCCCGAAGACAGAAGACAATTCTTCTCTGCTTTTATGGAGATATCACTTATGTGAATAAAATTCACCAAATTTCCATGTATAGTTTAATTCGTTTTGGCAAACCGTCTCTCGAAACAGGATATAAAACATTTCCATGACCTTAGAAAGTCCCTGCACCCCTTTGCAGTCAGTCCCCTCCTCCGCCCCCACCCCAGGTCACCCCCTCTGCTTCTGCAGGCCTCAAATCAGAGGCCCCTGCAGTGTCTCTGCTTTCTTACCCATGGGGGCGCGCACCCACTCATCCTGCAGGTCCCTTCTCCTGAGACACGTCAGGTGACTCCTCCTGTGCCCCACCCCCCAATCCCAGCTCCTGTCACAGGTAGTGCTGTCTGAGGAGTCCCCTCCGCTCACTCCCTGTTACACCTGAAGTCACCTGAAAGGAAGTCTGTATTAGCCTGATATCAGCCCTTGGGGAATGGGGGCTTAGAAGTCCCATATATCTTTTTTAAAATTTTATTTATTTTAGGGGCTTCTGGATGTCTCAGATGGTTAACTGCCTGCCTTCGGCTCAGGTCATGATCTCAGCATCCTGGGATCAAGTTCTGCATCGGTCTCCCTGCTCAGTGAGGAGTCTGGGTCTCCCTCTCCCTCTGCTTCTCCCCCTGCTCATGCTGTCTCTCATACTCTCTGTCTCTCTTTCTGTCAAATAAATAAATAAAATCTTTAAATATTTTATTTATTTTAGAGAGAGAGAGAATGTGGGGGGAGGGGCAGAAGGAGAGAGAGAATCTCAGGCAGACTCCTCACTGAGCGCAGAGCTTGTTATAGGGCTCGATTTCACAACCCTGATATCATGACCTGGGCCAAAACCAAGAGCTGGCCCCTTAACCTACTGAACCATCCAGGCACTCCTAGGAATCCCAGATATCTTTAACACTCCCTCTTTCTTCTTGTACTTCTGTGTTTTCCTAAAAGTTGTCATTAATTTTGTTTCCTTGATGCTACCCCACTGGGGACAGCAGCTGCTACCAGTTCTGGTCATACTGGGAACAATGACTGGAAGAGGTTGGTAAGAAGATGAAGTAATTTGTCGAACAGTAAAATGCACTTTTTCTCAGAGTAGATCTTGCTTGTTTTTACCATGGTGCCGCCTGCATTTTCCAGCAAAACAGTTGGTTAGGTTGTAAACAAACACAGGGGAGATGGGAGTGGAGACAGGCTCCAGTCTTTACCCCACTGGGAACTTTGCACCTCCGTGGGAAAACACACATCTTCCTTCTTCCACATGTGGGCACCTCCCAATGAATGGGCGTGGTGAGGCTCATCTCTGAGGTGTCAGAGGCGAACGGACAGAAGAAAGACACCACTCAGGGGCGCCTGGGTGGCTCAGTCTGTTGTGCGTCCAATTCTCAGTCTCAGCTCAGGTCCTGATCTCACGGGTCATGGGATCAAGAGCCAAGTCAGACTCCCTGCTCAGTGCAACATCTGCTTGAGATTTTCTCTCCCCCTCCCTCTGCCCCTCCCACTTGTGCTCTCTCTCTCTCTCTCTGAAATAAATAAATCTTGGAAAAAAAAAAAAGAATGACACCAATCAGAAGCTTTTATCAAAAAAAAAAAAAAAGAAAGAAAGAAAAAGAAGAAGAAGAAGAAGCTTTTATCAAATTCTCCACTGAGTATGATGCTGTATAGGACACTGTCCAATCCTAAAATCTGAAAATCCTAGGCCTTGTCATCTAAGTGTTCCTAAATAGTGCCTAGCAGACCAGAGACAAAGCTTAATGAACCTCAGCCACAGACTCAAGAAGCCAAACATTCAATATTATGTACAAATAAGGAAAAGTGACACTTAATTTAGGGTTGGCAATTACAGTCTATTAGCTGTGGCTAGTGATGTCCCTGTGCCAGACCACAGTCTGAGAAGATCGGAGGGGCCGGGACTGGGTTCACCAGCATCCAGCAACAGAGCCTGATGCTTGACACACATTTGTGTTAGGCATTTTCATGAACGTGATCTGATTTAATTTTCATAACAATCCCATTTCACAGATGACAAAACTGAGGTGCAGAACACACTAAAAAGAATCCCAGAGCTCTGGGTGACCCCGGCAGGGTGCCCAAGCTCCTCTCTCTTACCCTCCTGCTTGTCGTGACGTGACTCTGTATCCCCAGAGTGAGCCAGGAGCTCGCCACCTTAAGCCGGCTGGCAGGCGTGTCTGCACAGCTGCTACAGGCAAGACAAGATTTCTTGAAATATCCGATTCCAGGAGCTGCCAGGACAGGATGACAGAAGAGCAGCAAACCAGGCACAGGGTGTGGCTTGGGGAAGGGAGAGGCCCAGACAGACCCTGAGTCTCTCTGTAGCAGAGAGAGACAGAGCGAGAGCTGGAGAGGGTAGGGCGCTCTGAGGAGGGCTGGGAAGCCCAATGGGATTTTGCAGCCGGTTTGGGAGGCCAGCCCTTCCCCGGGGCACAGGGTGGGTCCGCATCTGTAAGAAGGGTGTAGAGTACATTACATTCATGGCTGCAAATGGGCCCAATTTTTCCCAAACTCTTCTTTCCTCTGGCCAGCAGGGCCCAAGAGAAAGTGTTCTGATGTTCCACGGTGGAGGGGGAACAGGCTCCCTGCTGGGCACAGGTGTCTCACTCTCCTGTGATGTGCGCCTGGCCCTGGGCGCTGGGTCTGTGATTCTGCTCTTAGTGACTCTCCTGGCCTGGGGCCCCAGAACTCAGCCCAAAAGGGGCCTGGAGCAGATGGAGTGTGAGTGGTTTCCACAGCTTGTTGCCCACATGCCACCAACCAGCCTCGATGTGTTCATGCGCTTGGTGGGAGGCCTCTCTTGTTTTCAACAATTCTCTTCACCTGCCTCCTACATCCGTAGCTCTGGCACCCCCCAGACCCAAACACAGCTAGGGAATCCAGGCGAGGAGTTGTAAAGTGCCCGACATTGGACACAGTCCATGTTCAGGCTCGGGGTTCTATTTTCCTAAATAAATGAAAAAAACCTTCAGAGTAAAATGAGACTTCCAAATTTGGGGGCGGGGGGACAAAAAAATCTAAAGAGTATTTACCTCCCCAAAGTGACTCCCTCCTGAATGCCAGAAGCTTAAGGTAAACTCAAAATGATCAGGATCAGAAAATTCTTTCCTTTGCCCTCCCCCACCCCTCCACCTCCCAACCCCCAGAGAAACAGCCCTACAGCAACCCGCCAGGTCCTCCAGGCCCAGTGGGCGGGCAAGGTGACAGGGGACAGCCCCTCCCACTTTCCCTACACAATTGTCCCTCAATGTCTGCAGCATTGCAAAGGGACCCCACCGCTCCCAGGCCAGCCCTTCCGGAGAGAGATAATAAATCCCCCCAGCAGAAGGGGGGATTTATTAAATTCAACAGATAATTATTGAACCCTGCGACACACCCAAGACATTGAAATAAAACAGGAAAAATCCTCATTTCCAAAAAATTCTGTTCTGCGCTGGGGGGCTGGCTGCCATCAGTGAGCTCTCTCCAGTTTTGCCAGGAACATATGAGATCACTGAGCCCTTCCAGGAGGTAAGAAAATCACTCACCTCCTTCATGGGGAACAGTTGGGGGCAGGGGATGGAGCCTGGGCTCTGAGTGTGACAGCTGCCCCACTTACTGTCTGAATGACTTGAAAAAGTCAAACTACTACCTCCAAGCCTCAGTCTTCTTACCTGCAAAATGGGAAAACAGCACCTACTTTGCAAAGATGGCTGTGACATCTCTATGCCTCTATGCCCAGTCCTCACCACCTCATCTCTCTGCCTCTATGCCCAGCCCTCACCACCTCAGCTACCTTGGAACCAACACTGGACACAGACATGACTACTGCACAAGAGGACACAATCCAAGATGGCAGTTCTCACCTTGGCTACACGGGGAACTTTCAAAAACCCGGATGCCCAGGCCACATGGCAGGCTGCTATGAAGCCCAGGTGTCAGGTTTTCACAAAGCTCCCTGAGAGATTCCAGTGGGCAGCCAAGGTCAACAGCCACTGATCCAGCAGGAAAGAGAAGTGGAATTATTTCAACTCTACAGAAAGCTGGGCGAGGTTATTATTACTCACTGTTAATTATAATATTATGCCCTGTACAATTTGAGGTTTACAAATGACATGTTATATTTATTCATAAATTTATACATTGCTAAATAGTTTCAAATTTATGATCAAATTTCATCTTCAGAGAAATTTTTCTAAAGATTTTATGGATTTATTTGAGAGTGAGAGAGAGAGAAAGAGCACCAGCCCACGGAATAGGCAGAGGGAGAGGGAGAAGCAGACTCCGCTGAGCAGGGAGCCCAATGCGGGGCTCGATCCCAGGACCCCAGGATCAAGACCTGAGCCCAAGGCAGATGCTTAACAGACTGAGCTGCCCATGCATCCCTTCAGAGAAATGTTAAAGCTGAGAAACTGAGGCCTGGAGAATTTATCTACCAGCAGAAGGTGTCAAGTGAATGGACAAACAGGTCCAGAGTCAATATCTGACTTGAAGCCCTCTCCATCCACCCTGTCCCCGCATCCCCATTGATCTCTACGTCGAGCTATGGTCTAGACCCATAGGCTGAGTGCCAGACCCTGGGTCCAGATGTCCCCTCAGTATCCCCCCACACACACACACAATGTTAGCACCCAGGCAGTTCAAACTGCCCAGCACTGCTCAAGACCCCTCCCTTGTTTCCCATCTGTGCACAGGCATTCAAGTCTCAGGCACCCCTTCACCTGCATCTGGTGGGTGGACTTGGCCATGCCCAAGATGCCTCCTGAACCTGCCCACTTTCCATTAACCTCGCCTCCACTGCCTGGTCACTGCTTCTACCTGGACATTTCCAATAGCCCGCTGGTCATCCCCATTCCCCCTTCGCCCTTCCAGTTCCTGCTTCTGGCCTGTCCGCTGGCCTCACTGAGGTCTGGGAGCTGGGCAGGGTTTCTTCGTGTAGAACGGCGAGCATTCTGGAGTGTCTAACAGGTAGAGCCCCATACAAGAGCGCGTGCATGCACATGTGCACCCCAAATCTGCCTGCTCCCAGGGCGTCAGACACGGGGATCACTTTGTGTAACAAACCCCTTCCGCAAAGGGCTCAAGAAAACATTCAAACATAAGTGTGTGGCCTGCCTTCTGCATCGCGGAACCACAGGCAGGTCCTGTAACTCCTCTTACATCTCACCACTAACATGAGGACAGGAACGCCTACTCGCGGGGATGCTGAGATAATGAAACAGACCACGCACCCTATGCCTGGCGAGCATCACCTGTTGGTAGGACGCTGAGAAGGCCTATGCTTCTCAAATGGGAGAAAGGGAGGAGGAAGAAAGGTCAGAGGTATTTCCCGGAGCGTGGGCATTCACATCACTATATCTTGGCAACAGGCGGTGAAACCGTGACGTCCTCCCCCAGGTGAGGCTCGGCGGCTGGCCAGGGTTCCCCTTCCAATACGTGGCTAGGGCTGGGTCCACAGACTCTCTGCCCTCCAGAGTCTGCAGGAGCATGTTCCACGGAGGTTCCACTGACATCTCCATTTCCAGGGGATGAACAATCAGTACGTCCGCCGGGAGGTCTTCTGCGGGAACACCTGTCACGAGCTCAAGCGCTTCTGGGAGCGGGAGATTGGCAAGCAGACCTACTACCGGGAATACGAGGAATATCGCCTGGGAAGAAGTGCCCTGAGAAAGTATGTGGCTCCTTTGTCTACTTTTTTTTCAAATTAGTTTTTAAAAATAGACTTTATTTTGGGGGCATCTGAGTGGCTCAGTCCATTAAGCATCCGCCTCTTGATGTCAGCTCAGGTCATGATCTCAGGGTCATGGAACGGAGCCCCTGGTGGGAGTCTGCTTAAGATTCTCCCTCTCCTTCTGCCCCTACCCCCCATTCATGCACGTGGGTGCTCTCGCTCTAAAATAAATAAATAAAATCTTTTAAAAAATAAAAATAGACTTTACTTTTTAGGGCAGTTTTAGGTACACAGCAAAATTAAGTAGAAAGTAGAATTCGCATAGATCCCACACCCCGCACACAACCTCCCCACCATCAATGTCCCCACCACAAACGCATCACCACCTTTGTTTATTTTCTTTTTTAAGAACAAAACGGATTTCCCTGGAAGAATGCCAGACTGGCGTCTTAGAGGACATAATTATTTCTATTTTCCTTGCATATGTTCCTGCCATCACCTCTGGTTGTGGGCAGTAATTTTAACCATTCTTGCACATTAACAAATGGACACTTTGATGCATATCTTTGTAAATGGAAAAATCTCTCTTCTCTGTCCACGTTTCTAGGGCACAAGGTTTGCACTAAATTTGGGGAACAGGTTAGCAGATGTGTCCATGAAAAGCAGCCAAGCAAAGGAGAGAGTGATCGATACTTAGTGCTCATTTGGGTGAAGACACAGGAGGCCCCGCAGAGTTCTCTGAGGGAGGCCCATGAGCTGTCACCCCTCTAATGCCCATCCCTGCGCCGGCCACATGCCAGTCTGCCCCCTGTAGAGCAGTAACGAACTTGGGCAAACCGGGGTTGCCGTGGCTGTGGGAACAGGGGCAGCCCACCACCCTCACACACTGCCTTCACTTCAGGGAGCCAGTGAGGGACCAGCTCTTCTGGGTCCTCTGTGCCCTCATGGAACGGCTCAGCTGCTGTCTGTTTGCAAAGGGCACAACCAGGGGTGGTGGGACAGCTGTGTGCTGGCCTGACAGCAGGGCTATGACTCCACCCGAGCATGCTTGCTGGGCTGATGATATGCACCAGTTCGCACCACTGAAACTCACAGTTGCCTTCCAAACTCCCTCCTGAGCCCTAGACAGGAACCAGCCTCTTCCACACGTGGAGACCTGCTTGGCTATATTCCTGACCCCAGGCAAGGAGGAGAAGCAGGCTGTCCTAGCTGCCGGAGGGTCGTGTTAGGGAGTATCCTCCAGGGATTCTCTAAGAAACTGAGGTGGATGGACAGTTAGTCATTTCTGTGGTCCCTGCTGTCTCCCTTCCCCAGGCCAGGCCACTCAGCATGCTGCCCACGCTGCGCATAGGTGTGCATCCCCACCGCGCATAGCCTTGCGTCCCTCCCCTCCCCCCCGCCGCCCCGGGGAACACGCAGAAGGTCTCAGGTGCAGGAGAGCTGTTTGAAGAAGATGCAGAAATCGAGGTGCATGCCGAGGGGAGAGCAAATCAGCTCTGAAACAAACCTCAGTTCGTTAAAAATATGAAAATATATGTGCACGGTGTCCCACCCATGCACTTAACACAAGACTGCAGGAAATAAGATTTCTGCTTTTCCCCTTCCCATTTGAACCACGCACCTCCCTCCGGAGGGTCTCTGCTCTCACCCACTAATCCGCCTTGTCCCTCCACAAAGTGGAAAAGACCGTCCCAGCTCATTAGGTGGTTGCCAGGCAGGGACAGGAACACATGCCTAAGGTCTGGTCCCCTGCATCCTCAGTTCAACCACTTAGTTCAGGATTAAAGGCAGCGGAGGCAGAACGCCAGGGTGACAGATTTCCCTGTGCCTTGGTTCTCCTTGTTACTTTTACCACAGACACTAAGAGGAAAGGGCTATTGGAGAGTCCTCGCCCTCCATCAGACGGGAGCGGGCGGTCACTATTGTTGTTCAAGTGCTCCATGGCCTGACTGATGTCTTGCTTGTTCTCTCGACAACTGGAAAATGGTTATGGAAATCTTCAGCCTTAATTGCAGATTTGTCTGTTTCTCTTTACAGCTCTGTCTCATTTCACTCCGTGTATTTTGAAGCTCTGTTTTATTACAAACACTTAGGATTGTTATATTCTCTTGAAAAATTGACCCCCTTATTGCAAAAAAAAAAAAAAAAAAAAAAAAAAACCCTTTCTCTCTGGTAATGTTCTTGCCTTTGAAATCTACCTTGTCTGGCTTGACTACAACTACTTGGCTTTCTTTGATTGGGGTTAAGATGGAATCTATTTCCATCCTTTGCTACAGGATTTCTGTTCCCTTAGTGCCCACGGTTCTTAGTCACACCCCCTGGAAGAATGAAGTAGTAGATCAGACAAAGAGTGGTGGGCAGCAAAGCAAAGTTTATTGAGCCATAGTATAAAGCTCCCGGAGAGGGAGGGGACCCAGGAGGGTTGCCGTTTGGGCATTCAAATCTATGGGGTTAAAAAACTCTTTGGAGGAACTATCTTGAGCATCCTGAGTGTGGGTCCCTGTGGATTGGCCGCTAAGCTGTGCCAGTCAGGGCTTTGCTCATGTACCTGTCTACCCATGGGGTCATTGTTCCTGTGTTGCAAGTCTTTGGGGCTGACATCTGGAGATGAACTGCCTCACCTTGCGATAGTGACCAATGTTGTTTTATTTCAGGATGTTTAGCAAGTGACTCCCACAGAGGCTGCTGGACAGGATGCTAGCATGGTCTTGTCTGAGCTGTCCCAGCTTCTTTTGCTTTCTTGCTGGGGACCCTGGACCCAACTCCCTAAGTGTCCAGTTAACTCCTAACACTTTTAATTTTAACCTATTGCTATCTTCATATCAAAAGTGATTTTCTTGCAGGCGACATCTATTTCAACATTGGTTTTTATTCAATTTAACGATCCTGCCTTTTTTTTTTTTAAGGAATATTTATTTAATTGATTATTTGACAAAGAGAGACACAGCAAGAGAGGGAACACAAGCAGGAGGAGTGGGAGAGGGAGAAGCAGGCTTCCTGCCGAGCTGGGAGCCCAATGTGGGCCTCGATCCCAGCACTCTGAGATCGTGACCTGAGCCAAAGGCAGATGCTTAATGACTGAGCCACCCGGCACTCCTGATGATCCTGCATTTTAATCGAGTGGCTCACATCATTAACGCTACCTGGTGCCATTGGGTTTAAATCTGCCATCTTGTTATCTCCTGTTCTCTCATCTGTTCTTCAGTCCTTTCCTTTTCTGCCTTCTTTGGGGTTAATTATTTGTCGTGATTTCATGTCATCTCCTCTGTCGGCTTTGCCACAATATCTCCTGGTGTTATTTTAGGGGTTGCTTTAGGGTTTCTGTCACGGTGTGCCTTCTAGTGCCACATGGTCCCCTGTAGGGCACGAGAGGCTTCTAGCCACACAACCCCCCACTGCTCACCTCCTGGCCTTTGTGCAAAGGAGGGCTCTGCTTCCACATTTGTCATAAACCCCACACAGCATCATTAACAGGTTTGCTCTCAGACACCGATTACCTTTTAGGGAGAATCAAGTTGTGAGGGAAAATGACTAACATACCCACACAGTCACCTTCTCAGGGGCCCTTCCCTCCATCCTTCAGATTCCGATTTCTACCTGGAGTCATTCTCCCTCCGCTTGATGGATTTCCTTTAACTTGTCCTGTAGGGACAGGCTGCTGGTGATTAATTCTTTCAGTTTTTGTATGGCTGAGGACATCTTTATTTCACCTCTTTTTTTTTTTTTGAAAGATAGCTTGGCTGAGTAAACAATTCTAGATGCACAGAGGTTTCCCCCCGCCCTGTACTGTGTTTTTTTTTTCCTTCACTTTTAAGGAATCTCTACACCCAGCATGAGGCTCAAACCCCCAACCCCCAAGATCAAGAGTAAGTTGCGTGTTCTACCCACTGAACCAGCCAGGCGCCCCTCTCCCTGTACTTGAAAGACATTGCACTCTCAAAGGAAAAGTTTGAAGGATTAAGACTAGACGAGGCTGGGCAGAAGTGAGAGCTAAAGATATACCTATAAAATATAAAATATGCATATATTTAAATTTCAAGTCCTCTGCATACCTTTTAAAACCTGAATACGCATGCACACGCGCGCGCGCATACACACACACACACACACACACACAGATACACCGTCAGGATGGGGAAGGCATCCCCAGACCAAGCACCACGGACATGGTTGCTCTGCTTGCTGTTTGGTTTCTATTTTCAGGCTCAGAGAGGAATGGAGGCAGAGACTGGAAGCAAAGCTAAGGTTACGGAACAATCTAGATGAGACCGAAAAGCAGGCAAACATGGGCCGGGAGCTTCTTGCTTCGCTGACACAAGAGGATTCAAAGCACTGAGGTGGTTCTACCAGGAAAAGTCAGTGCAAGTGCCTGAGTCCCTGAGCTATGCCAGATGGATGTCACACTCCCCCCGACCTGTGACGGATCTACCGGCTCATGCCCCCCACCCCGCCCCAGGCCCAAGGTGGGAATGATCAGCCAAGTCAGCCCGTTCCACATGGGCCCAGGATATTAGCCCAAGTATCCCTAAAGACGAGATTATTTCATACCAGAGCTCCATGCAGCATTCTTTATTTGCACATAATTAATTACCTCCTAATTTTAAAGTCTACATATTTTAAATTCTAAGCACATGCCAGGGGTGACAGTGAGGGGGGACGGTTTGGGAGCTGATCTTCATGGTCGCACTCTAAACATTGCTCACCAGTGTCTTTCCACATCTCTCCTAGAAACAGTTTCCCATGATCCTTTCTCTTATTTTCCTTTTATGAGAAGGGAAACGTACCCGTCTGCAGAAGTAGCTGTATCGTAAATAGCTATAAAAATAAGGTTTTGCCAAGAAACTGATCTAATGTTATTGCTCCTTCATGGGAGTTTAATTGGTTCCCTCAAAGCACGGTTGCTGGAACTGTTCGATCGGATCAGGATAATTTTAATAAAGCTTGGTTGTCCGGGAACCACGGATGTGCGTGCTCTGTGTTTCATGGCTTATTTTAAATCCCCACATGCTTGCACTGGCCAGCTCTCTGTCAGCTCAGCTCACATGTATCTGGCCATCCCAGCAAAGTGTTTGCCATCTACGTTCTAGACTTTGAAATGTCATGGTCACTCCCCAGCCTTCTCCCGGATCCCCAGTAGAGGATTGCTCTTCCCCAAAGCACGAACTGAAATTGGGCCTTGGCAACAGTTTCTAGCCAAGATAAGGGCTCTGAGGACCATGTTGTGAAGTATCTGGAAGCTGTAGGCTATACAAGCACAGACAGCAAAGCAGGGGCAATTCTGGATAGCGGCAAGTGTGGCCATCTCGTGCTCTAAGGGCCCCAGTGTGCAGGGCAATGCTTCCATCCACATCCCCAGGGAGCCCAGAAGGCAATGGGAGCCCCCCAGAAGACGAGAAGGGTTTTTCCCCAGGTCCCATGCTCCCCTGGCCCAGCAAACAGGGCTCAGAGCCCTTCCTCCCACCCACGGTGTCTCATTCAACGTGGGATTCAAGTCAAATAATAAACTATGAAGGCCAGCTGGGCTCAGGCAAGAGCATTGTGATGGAAGAGGAATTCCTGCTGAGTAGGAGGAAGATAGGAATTAAACAGAGGGAGAAGTGAGGTCAAGGCTTGCAGGCAGGGGACTCTCAGAGGCATGGGCCTGCCATCATGAACTACAATGGGATCCAAGCGCAGATGGAGATTCGTTCATTGGCCCATTTGCCGCACACCAGTCACGGTGCTGGACAGCCAGAGGACAGCAGAGAAACCCAGAGCATTGGCTCTGGAGGCCACAGTCTGACAAAGATAGCAGGAAGTTCAAGGCCATTGACTGTAAGGGACTTTCACACTGGGAACCATGGAAGGCAAAGCTGCCCCACAATTCTAGTCTAGGGAGGGCTTCTTAAGAGCAGGCTAGTAAAGGAAACGTGACCCAGGTGAAGGTAAGGTTCAGGGCTGGTGGGTCCTGGTGGCTTTGGGGGAATACATTTAGCAACACAAGAGTGGGAGTGAGGATAAGGTGTGAGTCTGCAGAAATACCCCCCAGGGCCTCATTAGCTGGGAGACTTGGAGCTTCTCCCAAGGGCATGGAAAGCCACCGAAGGGTGTGGGCAGGGGAGGGTCATAATGGCCTGGGTTCTGAAGGGTTACCCTACACCGAAAGGTAGGAGGAGAGAGGTGGGAAGGCCAGCCAGGAACCTCTGCAGATGCCTCCCAAGAGGCAAGACGGTCTACACACTAAGGCCTTGGTGCCCTGGCAGCAGGGACTGCTGAAGAAAGGGGGAAAGAAGCATGAGGGCCATTTTCTCATAGTACTGGGGGCTGGAAGTCCAAGATCAAAGCTCCAACATCTCAGTTCTGGTGAGGGCTCTTTCCTGCCTTGCTGACTGCTACCTTCTCAGTGTCCTCACAGGGCATGGGGTGGGAGGGGAATGCTCTCTGAGGCCTCTTCTTAGGACAGTGATCCCATCATGAGGGCCTCACCCTCTTGATCTTATCCAAATCTAATGAACTCCCAAGGGCTCCTTTCCAAAACCCATCACGGGAGGGGTTAGGGCTTCAACATATGAATTTGGGGAGCTAGGGAGGGGGAGAGGACACAAATTCATAGCAGAATGGGCTGCTTTAAGTATCTAGTCCTGGGGGCGCCTGGGTGGTTCAGTGGGTTAAAGCCTCTGCCTTCGGCTCAGGTCATGATCTCAGGGTCCTGGGATCAAGCCCCGCATCGCATTGGGCTCTCTGCTCAGCAGGGAGCCTGCTTCCCTTCCTCTCTCTCTGCCTGCCTCTCTGCCTACTTGTGATCTCTGTCAAATAAATAAATGAAATCTTTAAAAAAAAAAAAAAGTATCTAGTCCTGGACACATCCCATTTATAAAACTGACCAGGATAAACACAGCAAAAGCTTCGGGAGCTCAATGACAGTGTGGAATCCTGCCCAGGTTTCAGGTTGGCCTCTGGGTAGCTCATGAGCAACAGACCACAAATGAACAGCCAAGGGCTTTGAAAAGTAATTGACATTTAAAATATAGCCCACAGAAGTGGGCCAGGACATGAGTTCTTAATATAAATAGCTTGACTGTCTGCTAAAATAGATATGTAGAAAGGGGAGAGTCTCATAACCCTGTACTCAAAATGCCCAGGATATAATCCAAAATTACTCATAACAAGAGCCCAGAAAATCTCAACTCAGATGAGAAAGGATAATCAGATAGCAGTACTGAGAAAACCAGATGTTGGAATTATCTGACAAGGATTTTGAAGCAGTTATATAAATGCTCCAACAAGCAATTACAAGCACTCTTTAAGCAAATGGGAGAAGTAAAAAAAAAAAAAAAATCTCAGCAAAGACATGAAAAATATATATATATATAAAGAACTAAATGGAAATTTTATAAATTAAAGATGCATTAACTAAAATCAACAAACAACAAAAATAACACGGGATGAGCTCCACAGTGAGTGGAAAATATAGAGGAAAGGATTAGCAAGCTTGTAGATATTTAATAAAATTACCTAATTTGGACAACAAGAAGAAGGTAATTTTCTCTTTTTTTTTCTTTTTAAGCAATCTCTAAGCCCAGCAGGGGGCTCAAAGTCATGACTCCAAGATCAAGAGTCACATGCTCTACAGACTAAGCCGCCAGATGCCCCAGTAATTTTCTTCTTTCAGAAAGGAACAGAATCTCAGGACGTGTGGGACAATAACAAAAGATCTAAACTTTGTGTCAGTGGGGTCCTGAAAGGAGGGGATGTCCACTTTCACCACTTCTAATCAACATAGTGCTGAGTCTAGCTAGAGCAATCAGGAAAGAAAAAGAAACAAAAGTCTTATCCCTATTCACAGATGACACGACCTCACAGACAGAAAACCCAAAAGATCCCACAAACACACAGAAAAGAAACGTTAGAACTACTAATAGGACTAATAGTCCCAGGACTCCGGGATTATAATCTCAGCTGAAGGCAGACTTTTAACCGACTGAGCCACCCAGGCGTCCTGCAATCCCATTTCTGCATATACGCCCAAAAGAATAAAAAACAAGATCTTGAAGACATATTTGTACACCCATGTTCCTAGCAGTATTATTCACAAGAGCTAAAATATGGAGGCAACTCAAGTGTCCATCAATGGATGAATGATTAAACAAACTGTGATGCCTCCATACAATGAAATATTATCCAGCCTTAAAAAAGGAAGGAATATCAGATGCAAGCTACAACATGAATAAACCTATAAGACATTATGCTGAGTAAGATAAGCCAATCATAAGGGCACTTGGGTGGCTCAGTCGGTTGAGCGTCCAACTCTTGATCTCAACTCAGGTCTTGATCTCAGGGTGGTGAGTTCGGGCCCCACGTTGGGTTCCATGCTGGGCGTGGAGCCTGCTTAAAATAATAATAACAAGCCAATCACAAAGGGACAAATACTGTATGATTTCTCTCAGGCCTACACGGAATGGAGAAGAAGCAGCTTCTGAAGTAAATAGCGGAAAGTGTACTGAGTATAAACTAATGACAGTCTCCATAGACCCAAGAGGACTATGACCAAATGGCAAGCATCCACAGGACCCAGATCCACAGACCTCCTTGATGGGACCCAGTCACGCTCCTACCCTCACTGTCTGCTCAGGACCAAACTCAGAGAAGAAGTTCTTTCAGGCTCTTCCTCTCCCAATCTGCACCCCCCAAGACAGCCATGTTTGAACCACCAAGCCTTGACCTGACTTGGGTTCAGGAGAGAGCACAGTGTTGACCCAGCAGACATTTCCCCAGAGGGTGGGGTGGGACCGAGAAAGAATCCTTTCTCTTCCCCGCATCTGAATGAACACCATGAAAATCTGAGCACTCTGGGAGTGGGGGGTTTGGAGCCTACTCTGACTGGAAAGCAGAGAAGTCTAACCACTTGGAAATAGGAGGGAAGCAGACGCCTGGAGAATAAGCATAGGAAGTGAAAAAAGTGCCTTCCAAGGTTCTGGGTGACGTTCCAGTCTGGTGCTGGTCCCTTCCAGGAGTCTGGCTGCTTTCTGGCCTTGGGATCCATGAGGGACTGCTGTGTTCATAGAATGAATTCCTTTCTTTTAAGCTGCCTGGAGTTGATTTCTCTTACTCCCAAAGTTCACAAATCATACAGATTAAAGAGGATTTCAGGATCTTGATCAGGAAGTGAAGCTGTTCTTTAAGAGCAAGGCCTCCCATATTCCCTGTAACTTTGGCCAGGACCTGAGGCCCCCGGTTTTGGACAATGTTCTAGAACACCAAGCTATAGCTCCAGGGGAAAGTGTCAGTCTGAGACATCTGGTATGAGGGGTTATTCCCTGGGAGGAAACCACCCAGATTTCACTCACTACAGGTACTAAATCCTGCAAACAGATCCTCCCAGTTCTGTCTCCAGAGAAACTGAATAAGCTGGACTTTCTAGAGCAATCCCTACTGCAAATGGGCTACCAATATCTGATCCTGTGTCAAAATGTTTGGTGAAGAAATAGGGTCACCATAAATATATTCCAAGAAGTTTCCAAGGGTTTTTCAAAGACATCGCTCTCAAACTCGCTTCTCTTAGCTGGCCCACAGGACTGTGCCCTCACTGGAGGAAGGCCCTGGTGGTCAGGAGAAGGTTCTGGGTAGCAGGCATTTCACAAGGACCAGGGAGTTGGTGCTGTTTGTTTGGAAGCTACAAAGCACCTACTGGATTGGGCTGACTTTTCATACAATATAAATACACAGGAAGAGAACTTACTGTGCGTGTTTGTAGCTGGTTGGCCTCAGTCAAGTTGTGTTAGGTCTCAGATTTAGCTGCATCATCTTCAAACACAGTTCCTCATAAGCAAAGTATGGTACCTGACCCTTGGTAGGTTAAGGGATGCAAACAGATGGTGACAGTTAAGGGTAAACAACTGAATAGATCACTAAGCTTCTATGAGTGAAAATTTTCAGAGTCATCAAAGGCCATCCAATGAGTTCACTTAAAGCCTACCTCTACCTTGAGACTTTAAAGAGCAAAGAAATTTTTCTTCTAAGGAGATTTTCCCAGAAGGTTTCTCCATACCCACTCCCAACTTTCACATACCCCTAACCTCATTCTCACTGTAACTAGTGCCCCACCTGCCCAGATACTCACACTAAAACCCAGTCACCCCAACTCCCTCCCTTCCTTTAAAACCTCCCCTCTAGGCCACTTACAAATCCGCCAGGTGCATCTTCAAAATGTCAGTTCCACCTCCTGAAGTTTACAAGGTTTAGCATCAGGTCACTACACCCTCGTTTAAGGGTGATGGTAATTTTAAAGTAATAAAATGTATCATCTTTAGACTGCTTCATTTTATAAGAGAAGCTCAGAGTCCCCCATCCTCCCTTCCTCTGGACAGTTGTCACCTCATTTCCATGAGCGATGGCTTACTCAGGAGAGGTGCAAGAGAGCTGGCTTGATGGGTTGTAGAATGTCACTCAAGAAACTTGGTGGATGTAGTACTTTTAAAATGGAGTGTAGTATAGAGAAGGTATTCTATTCCTAAGTCAGGACACTGTTTAGATAGTAAAAATAGTAAAAATAGACATCTCAGGGCCTGTTTTGATGTCTGTTTAGTCTTCTAAATGGGGGATAGAGACTTGGCAGGAATCTTGGTTGGTTCCATGCTGGTCTCCAGCGCAATGCTTCTGATCCATCGGAGACAATAATGAACTCTCGGCCAAGGGTATGATGAGTAGGAAGAAGAGTTTTGGATTTGGAGACCCCACTTCCGTGGGGAGGGTTTTACTATGGATGTGCTGACAGATGAAACCATTTGTAAACGTCCTGTCTCTGAGTATCAAAAAAAGATGTCTTGGGGCACCTGGGTGGCTCAGTGGGTTAAAGCCTCCGTCTTCGGCTCAGGTCATGATCCCAGGGTTCTGGGATCAAGCCCCGCATAGGGCTCTCTGCTCAGCAGGGAGCCTGCTTCCTCCTCTCTCTCTGCCTGCTTGTGATCTCTGTCAAATAAATAAATAAATAATCTTTAAAAAAAAAAAAGAGATGTCTTTGTTTCTTTTCTTTTCTTTTTAAGATTTATTTGAGAGAGCGTGCACACATAAGTGTATGCACTAATTGGGAAGGGGTGGAGGGAGAGGAGAGAGAATCCTTCAGCAGACTCCCTGCTGAACATGGAGCTGAACACGGGGCTTGATCCCATTACCCTGAGACCAAGACCTGAGCTGAATTCAGGAGTTGGCTGCTTAACTGACTGAGCCACCCAAACACCCCAAGATGTCTATCTTTTGAAATACCCAAGCACTGCTAACTTGTTGGGCTCTATCTTATTCCCAGGCTGAATCTGTCCTGAAAAGATTTTTATTGCTTGTTATGTTTTGGTTACAAGTGCTTTAGTTATTTTTAAAAATATTTTATTTATTTATTTAATTGACACAGAGAGAGAGACAGAGAGAGAGGGAACACAAGCAGGGGGAATGGGAGTGGGAGACGGAGAAGCAGGTTTCCTCCTGAGCAAGGAGCCCAATGCAGGGCTCAATCCCAGGACCCTGGGATCATGATCTGAGCTGAAGGCAGATGCCTAACGATTGAGCCACCCAGACACCCCTACAAGTGTTTTAGATGCTTTTTTCATAATGCACATAAATACAAGCAGTATGAAATTACTCTCATAGGACTGATAAATAAAGTCAAATTTTCATATCCACCTGTGTGAATGTAACTTGTCATTTTTAAAGTTCTACTGGAATTCTCTTCTAGAAAACAACGTGTTTCTATGGAACCCAGGTTTGTTCCTGGAAAATAATTGATGTAACCCATAGGATTCATTTGTTCAAGGTCAAAAAGAGCTTTAGAGGATGACTCAGGACTTGAAGCCCATTGGCTTCATTCTGCCCCATTGGCATGGGGACCTCTCAGAGATCTGAATAGTCCTATTGCTGCCCTTTGGAAAACTTGACTCCCTGGAGATGAGCCGACACGGCCTCCCTCCTCTCTGATGTATGAAAGGATCAACAGGATAAAGCACCCACTGGGCTGGAGGCCAACTTTGGGAGAACTTGAGAACTGAGATGGGAGAAGACTGTGAAGGATGGTTCTAGCAACATGGTCTGGCTGTGGGGAAAGGGTAGATAAGTTAGCCCAGGGCCAGGGAGGGCTAGGACCCATCTCCAGGAGTGGGGTTGGTTTCAGAGGCTGAATGCGAAGGCAGAAACTTTGGCTGCCTTGACATCCAGTATAGCCCTAGGGTCTGGAACAACGCTCACAATCTGTTATGAGACCCAAAACTTCTCTTTTGGACGAATGAATGGAGCATTTGCCTATAGCACAAGCATGCTGCTTGAAGACAAAGTCCTCTAAATAACACTCCATTCAAAGCAGGGCGGATGTCACTCAAGGCTTACTTCCTCCCCCTTTTAGCAGACAGCTTGCTCAGCTGGTATTAAGTCCGTCGATATAGAACAGGCTGAGGTCAGTTGCTAAGTTTCAGATGCTTCTCTCTTTTCTAAGACCACTTCCTGAACAGGAACTTTTCAGGATTTCATAACTGTCCCAATGTTTCCCTTTGGCCTATAAAGTGAAGGGCATTACAAGGGTGTGGTACTTCTGGAAACTTCTCACAATCTCTCCACCTGTGGTCTGAAGCTCCTTGGCCCATAGTTAATAATAAACATAACTGTACACTTACACCCTGAGAGGCCTTAGTGATGGGTGGTCTGTGCCCCACGGTCACCACACCGGCCCCATTCAGATCCTACCAGCCCTAGAAGGCTGTCTGTGAGGACAGCTCCTGAGTCTACATAGAACTTGAGACAAGAAGAGGGAAGGATATGAAGAAGGCAGAGGACAAAACTAAGGACAGTAAAACAGAGGAGAAAGATGGTGTCGTTTTCTGGAAAGACACTTGCACAGGATTTAGAAGAATTCATTCTTGACCGGATCCATCTGCCTGACATGCTAGCCAGATTCATTTAGTTTGATGAATACAACCACTACGCCAACTATGAGCAGGGCTTCAAGCCACAGCAAGAAGCCAGTCTGTAGTACTGACCAGAGCCAAGTCCTCTAGGCTCCTGGATCCAACCAGTGGATCAAATCCCATCAAACCATCTTTCTACCTTAGAAAGCCAAATGGTTTTCTCCTTAAGTTTCTATATTGACAGCTCCCCTTGGCCCAAGGGATGAATCCGGGTTTAGTAGAATGTATCAGCAACTGCAGCCTCCCCCTTAGCATGCAAGGAGAAAGTTAGGGAGACTCCATCATTCAGACCAGCCTGGTTCATGAGCAGAGGCTGCCCTGGGTATCTTCCAGAGCCGAGGTAGGACCACTAATCACTTGAATGAAAATCAGGGACAAATTTCATACCATATCATCTGTACTCAAGCCCAGATCAAGATCACTGTCTCCCAAAGAAACCAACCTTCCTGACTTATCAAGTCCCACTGGGATGAATCCAGCCTGCACAGATCTATGCTTCTCTGTCCCCATGGCTGTGGTCCTTGGGGTCTCTGTGAAGCACAAAGACGTCCCTTTGTCAAGGCCAACAGCCAACTCTCACCAACATTTTCCTGGGCTCCCCCTGTTTCTTCTTCTTCATTGCCCCTCCCAACAAAGGCACCTGCATATTTCAACAAAGAATGTTTGCATTTGTGTTCACTGTGGCTACTTTCACTGTTTTGACTAAAATCATCACTGTGATTTTTGGCTTTCAAGACGACTGTGCCAAGGAAGAGGACAAGGCACTGTTGTTATTAGTCATTAGTCAACTGTCATTCCCATCTGTGCTTTGATCCAAGTCACTGTTTGTGGAATCTGGTTGGGATCTCTTCCTCCTTTCACTGAAATGCACACACACTCTGCGTCTACACACATCATCACTGGATGCAGTGAGGGCTCTCACTGACTTCTGCTATGTCCAGGGATACCTGGGATCCTTGGCTTTGGGGAGCATCGCTGTGGCTTTCCTGTCCAGAAGTCTGTCTGACACCTTCGATGAAGCCAAGTTCAGGCATGCTGGTCTCCTGCAGTGCCTGGGACACTTTCCTCCCCATCCATCACAGCACCAAGGGGAAAGGTCAACATTGCCATGGAAATCCTTTCTATCATGGCCCCCAGTGCCAAGCTACTAGGCTGCCTCTTTGCCCCCAGGTGCTACATTATTACTCTTCCCAGGCCTGATAAGAACACCCTGTAAGAGAGAAGGAAGGAAACAATTCCTGGAGTCAATAAACACTGCAAAGATTCACCTCCTGTCTTTTAAATAGATGACTAACACACACATGAAAATAAATCACCTTTTTTTTCTCTTTTTTTAAATAGAGACAGTGGTTCAAAGCTAAATTTTTTTTTAAGATTTTATTTACTTATTTGACAGACAAGTATGCAGAGAGGCAGGCAGAGACAGAGAGAGGAGGAAGCAGGCTCCCCGCTGAGCAGAGAGCCCAATGTGGGGCTCAATCCCAGGACCCTGGGACCACGACCTGAGCCGAAGGCAGAGGCTTTAACCCACTGAGCCACCCAGGCGCCCTTCAAAGCTAAATTTTTAAATCCTTTCTCAATCCACACAGGCTTTTTTCTATATTGTCTGGCATATCAGGAGCACGGCCACCCCAGTCAATAATTCCTGAAACTTTCCGGCTATCTTGGATATTCTGCTCACCAACACCAAACCCATTATTTATTTACATACAATGGGACTTCATTTGACCCTCCACTTCTGAATTGGTTTTGTAGCCTATGCTCTGACAGGTGGTCGGTCAGGTTGTCCACGGTTTTAACTTTGCCCAAAGAACCTTTAGGCAGCAGCAACAGAAGTTGATGCTTGTCCACAGGTAAGAGTCTTTCACATCCTAATTTGCATACTTACTCTCCGATATTCTAATTTTCTTAGAGTCTTATTTTTACCTTCTAATTATTCAATTTATCTGGTATTCATTTTTGTGAAGGTTCTTGGAGGAAGCAACACCACTCCTTTTGTAAGAGAGAGAACTGGAGGCAGGTTTGTCACCTGCCCTGAGTGAGTGGGATCCACATGATCAGAAGGGCCTGGAGAGGGTTTAGAGACAAAAGTCCTGGCTTTGAGAAGGTCCTACACAATGACAGAGGAATATGAGCTGAAGATGTCATAAGCGAGGAGGGGACAGAGTCTTGGCTTCCTGGGATCCTTGAATCTTGGGGACTCTGTGTCATCGGGGGACCAGTGATGGGAAGTGTAAGGTCAGAGACAACAGAGGGAAGAGCTTGCTGAGAGCCATAGCCCTCCAGCACCCAGAGGCAGTGGCAGGAGAAGTGGGGTCTGCCCACCATTTGGAGTGACAGGGAACAGCCCAGACTTGAGGGAGTGGGAGGGAACCTGCGTTTCCAGGGCCGGGGAGGATGACCACGTGTTATGTTGAGAGAATTTCATACATAAGTGTTAACCCGTGTGTTTTCTACGGCTGTTATCGCAAATTACCACAAATGGAGTGGCTAGAAACAACACAAATTCATTATCTTTCAGTTCTGGAGGTTAGAAATCTAACCTAGTTCTCATTTGGGCGGTGCTCCTTTCTGGAAGCTCTCTACGGCAGAGTCCATTTCTTTTCCTCTTGCAGCTTCTAGAGGCTTTCTGTCCTGTTCCCTATCTCTCAGGCCATTCCTCCTAGCCACATCTCCCTCTGATTTTCTTCTGCCTTCCACTTTTAAGGACCCTCCTGATTAGATTGGGCTCATGCAGGTAATCTAGGATAATTTCCCTATTGCAGGATCCTTATTCACATCTACAGAGTCCCTTTGGCCATTAAGGTGACTAGTTCACAGGCTCTGAGGATTAGAGCGTGCATATCTTAGGGTGACAGTGATGTTGCCTTCTACACCCAGCAGCTGAAGAACTGAAATGGCAACGCAAGAATTCTCAAAGAATTACAGAAAGCAGCCCCTCTCCCTAGGGCTAGAGGAAGAAGGGAAAGAGGCTGGAAATAGTGAAACTTAGAAGTTCGGACAATGGGCAGAATGGGGCAGGAACCCGGACCTCTGAGAAAGGGGTGCATCTCAGCTGGTGGTGGGGCTTAGAAATGGACTTGAGAACAGGTTCTACGAGAGCTGGGAAGCTGCCAGTGGGACACAGCCCCACCCAGAGGAGGTGGGGGGGAGGCGGCCACTGTCCCTATGTAGAAACTGATCATGTAGTTCCATTTCCTGTGTTGCTCTATACAATTGTCTTCCATTTATGGCCATTGATGGCAGACTTCCACGTACCATGGGGATATGAAGCTTCCCATCCTAATACATTCCAGTTTTTAAAAGGAAGCATATAGAAGTGCTTTTGATGAAAGGATAGGTAGTGAATAATGGAGAAAGGACAGTTCTATGTACTTGCTGTCCCATCAAAAAGACACCCCCAGACAGTGGCTTGAAACACCAGCAGTTGTGTGGTTTGCTCTTGAATTTGGGGTTGACGGGCTCGGCTAGGCAGCTCAGCTTGGGGTAGGGAACATCTCCTAAGGTTCCAGCCAGATGGCAGCCAAGGCAGCAGTCACCCAAAACTGTTTTTGTTCACATGCTCAGGGTCTGGGCTGGGAGACCCAAGCAACTAGATCCCAGAGGAGC
Source organism: Lontra canadensis (assembly GCF_010015895.1). Lineage (NCBI taxonomy): Eukaryota > Metazoa > Chordata > Mammalia > Carnivora > Mustelidae > Lontra > Lontra canadensis. Next base: position 5,705,356 of record NW_022631029.1, read on the forward strand.
TGGGTCTGTTGGGCATCCATCTCTCCCTTCGGTGTCCCCACATGGTCTCCCCACCTGGCTGCTCGGGGTGGCAACTTCTCACTCAGTGGTGATGTGCTCCCAGCCCACGTGTCCTGGAGAACCGGCAGAGGGCATGGGAGCTACTGGAGCCCAGCCTCAGAAGGCAAAGGTTGAAGGGGAGGGGCCCCTGCCTCCATGTCTTGCTGGGAAGAGGGAGAAAGAACTGGTGGGTATTTGACAACCACCAACCACCAACCAGGACAGAGAACATCATGGGAGGCTGAAAATCAGGAAATGGAAAAGGCCCCCATTGGTTTTGCAAGCCTTTCTCACTTTGGGTTTACCTGACCTCTCCTTGACTCATTCCCAACCCTCTGCATTCTAGGAAAGCCAAGCCCTTGTCCCTGCCTTTCCATCTTGCTAGGCAGGCCATCCCTCTCTCTGGCAACTTCCTCAAGGTCCAGTTCCACGGTGCCATCAGCCAGGACACAGACCTCCTGTCCTGTCCTGACCATACAGAGGGCAAGTGTCTTCTGAGCTCTTTCTCCAGCAGTGAGCAGGACCTCACTCAGGACAGGACCCATGGGACGCAGACAGCCCCCAGTCCCCAAGATCACCTTTCCTCGGAAGCATTGGCAACACTCCCTGTGTAAGTACACGGCTCCTCTCCGCTCATCTGTCACCTCTGCTTGCCCCTGGGGATGCCTGCAGCCTGGTATGGACCTTTGGCCAAACAAAATGAAATTCATGAACTGCAGCCTGGTACGGACCCTTGGCCAAATGAAATGAAATTCATGAACTAGTGATGAATAAGGTCCTGCGCTGGTGTCTGGGACAGCTCAGAGGCAACCTGTGACAGCTGGTCTGCACCGTTTAGGCAAGGTGTACCAGCTGATGGTCTGTACCTGGTTTCTGACACTGAGCCTGGTGTGGCCGTATGAACAGCATCCCTCTGTATGAAGCAGTGGCTTCCTGAGACCGAGGTCCCATGTGCATTGGTAGTCCCTTGCTTTCTCGTCCGCTGCCACTCCTTTTAGGAGGGTCCCCCCAACCCCACACTTCTCGTGAGGACTACAGCAGTTTGGGGGGAAACACTGGCTTCTGAAGGCAGGCCTGGGAGTGACAGTCCAAGGACTGCACAGGGGGTAGCAGAACTGCTAGCCCCTTCTTGAATGTCCTCCCCCCTTCCGCACACATAGACCGAGTTCCCCCTGGACTGGGCACAGCTGCCCCAGCTCCAGGCTGCCCCCTCTGAGGGATCAGCAGCTGGGGGTGCATTGCGCCCTGCCCCACAGGACAGAGGAAGGGCCTTGATGCTGCTCTGGGCTGACCAGCCCCTGCACATCCTTGCCAGCCAGCAGAAGGAGGGAAGGTGTCATGGGCTCAGGGAAAAGCCAGGGCAGGACTCCCCTGTCCCCAGCCACCAGAAGCTTTCATCCAAGATGTCCCCAGACACCGCCAGAACTTCCCAAACACAGAGGCCAGCGGGTCTTATCCCCACAGTTTTGAGATCCTGCCACACTCTCCCCCTAGCCTGCCTTGCGGAATGAACGTTTCTGTTTAAAATCGCAATAGGATGTGAAGAGGGGCGGGATGTAGCCCCTGGCCTCAGGTGTGTCGCGAACAATGTGCGTAGTTGCTTGAGTACCGTTCTACAATCAAACCGAACCCTTCCCTCTATGGGCACGGAGCACCACACCTGGAAGGGGTCACGACACGGGGAGCTCCCCAGCACCTGGGTCCCAGCTCTACCTCCTGCCTGCTTTTCCTCCTTCCCCGGATGGCAGAACAGTGGTCTTGCACAGCAACTGTTCTTGCAGACGCCAAACAGGACGCAGAAGGGGAACAACTGGGCCACAGTCACAGAGAGACCAAGGCCTTGGCTGCCCGGCCCCCACCCCTGATTCCTGCCCATAGCAAGAGTAATAAAAGCCAGAGCTCCCTTCTGCACAACCCTGGACAAGGCCAACCAGGAAAGTCCTGATCTGGACCCAGTACCTGATTTTACCCTCACTCTGACATTGACTGAACTCCGACCTTGACCATCATTCCTTCTAAACTCTTCGCCCTCTCTCCTATCCTAACCCCTAACCCTAACCTGACACTGACCCTGCTTCTGACCTTAACCTTAATCGCTAACATTGAACTTGACCCAAATCCTGAACTTATCCCTTCTCCAGTGTCCAGCCATCCGTCTGGGAGAGCAGACAGCTGAGGCCAGGTGGCTCTCACTCAGGATCCCCACTAAGGGAGCGTTTACTCAACAGCATTGCGGAGACTTCTCCAGCAATCCTCTGCCCGCCCACCGGCCGCCCCCACTCCCTCCAGCCTTCTCCAAGGCTGCAGTGGGCAAGGGATTTGTCTGGGCCGTGCCCTGGCTTCCAGCACCCTCGGGAGTGATCTGAATAAGAGGCCTGGTCAGGAGTTGGGGCCCTCTAGTTGTCCCCCAGCTCCCACTCTGGAGTAGCCATGGACTCGGCTTTGCTGGTTTTCTCTTCTCTCTGCCATGGGCGCCTTTCTGGGAGGAGAGCCAGCCCCCCTCACCTGTTCCATGGTCCAGACAGTACCCCAGGCATGGTTACAGGGTTTCTGGCAAAACAAGTGTCCAAGACTTCGTTCACACTGCCATGCTCAGGGGAACCAGCCGGAGAAAGCTTCACCCCCGCCCCAAGGCCCTATGTCATCTGACAGCCGGATCTGTGGGTGACCCCCTCCCACCACCAGCAGTCCCCCACCCCTGAGCCTCCAGGAAGGGACTCAGCCTTGGGCTCATGGCTGACTGGGCTTTCTCAGAGCCTCCCTCAGCCCCTCCCTCACAGGCCTTGAGGTCAGTGCTCTGGTTACAGAAAGCACAGCCAAGAATGGTGACCTGATCACTCACAACCTGGGGCACAGTGGCAAGGTGGCCATGGTAGCCACCTTGGGGCCCAGCTTGCCTTCTGGGGCCACGTCCCTGCATAAATCTACCCTCTCCCCACACTTTGCCCCTAGACCCCTTCAGAACACAGTCACCCTGCCTACCGTTGCATATCTCCTATTAGCACAGGGAGAGCCTGTCTAGGTCACCCAGTCCAAGCCCCTCGCTGTGGGGACAAGGAACGAGGCTGGGCAGGGATGAAGCTGCCCCAAGCCCTTGCTCCTGTGTTTCTTAGTCCCACAGGAGAACCAGCAGGGGAGCAAAGCTCCCAAAGGCACCTGAACTCCCCCTGGGCTCCCCCCACCCTCACAGGGCCCCACACCCCTGCTGTCCTTCTGCCCGCAGGCCCATGGGCCATAGGTGTGCAGTTTGCTGGCACATGGGGCCCGCAGGAGGCTAAGCGAATAAGGTGAGTGCCCCCACCCTGCCCGCGGCTTGCTCCGGCGTTTCCACGTACCCCACAGAGGCATGGCCCCGGCGGACACCCCCGAGCCCCTGCTTGATTGCATACCACCAAGGGGAAGGGCCTGGCCAGAGGCCACCCAGCAAGCCAGGGGGCCCGGGAGTCTGTTCGGCCTTGCCTCACCGAGAGGCCAGCTCCGCCCTGGGACAGAGTCAGGAAAGAGGCAGGTCCCCAGGAGGCCGCTCGTGGACAAGAATTCTAATACAAAGAGCAGTCACTAGCCACCTGGAGCCTCAGACCGAGAGTGGAGAAACAGAGAACAACACCGACAATGATGGGAGAATATCAGTCCAGCAGACTAATGGCAAACTTCCAGAAGGACTCCAGAATCCAGCAAGATGGTCGGAAGGTCCGTCACAGACCATCTGGGCCACTGGGACATAGACAACTACACTGAGGCTGGGGAGGCTCGGGTGGCAAAAAACCTGTGAGCCGAGGCAGGTCAAGGAGGTCATCTGAGACTGACCTAGTGGCAGGGCAAGGGGGAGGGGAAGCTCCAGTGTCATTTGGGCGGTAGCAGCCGTATCTCCTCGGGAGACACTAACTGCTCATCTCCTCTGAGAGCCACCTCCAGTCTGCCGTCTGCTCTGTGGGTGATGAGGCCCTGGCCGGGCCACGTTTGCTCCCCAGGGATGTCCGCGGTGGCCCTTCTCCGCTCTGCAGTGGGCCCAGGCCGGCCCAGCTACCAGAGCTCCTTGGAGTCCCAGCGGCCAGGAAAGCGGTGCAGCCTCATGTCTTCCTTCTGGATATGCTCGTAACAGGACTGGTGGGAAAGAGGCCAGGCTGAGGGGGAGCTGGCCTGCCCACCCCTGGCCCCGTGCAAAGACGGCCCCATACTGGGATGCACCCATCTCCCCCGCCTGGACCACCCTGACTCCAATTCAGCCTCTGCCGTGGTCTGCAAGGAAGGGGGCCTCCCCCTCCTGTTATGCTCAGGGAGGCAGCCTGGAACATGCCCGAGGTCCCAGGGACCCAAGGGCTGGGATGAAGTAGGGAGCCCTTCCCCAGCCCCTTTAACAAGGGCAGGACCAGGGACCCTGTGGGGCCCTCCCCACAGAAGCACATATGAGCAGTGAACCTGGGGTCATCCCCACAACAGTGTCCAGGGCAGGGAAGGAATCTGCCCCACGGGCCAGAGTATTTTTGCCTCTGTCCACAAGCTCGGTCCCTCACCTCCAGGGCTGTGAGCAAGAAGTCATACAAGCCTCCTGTGTGGATGGGGTCCATCATGTCACGAATCAGGTGGATCTCGGCTCCCAGGTGCTGGATTCTGGAGAACACCCAGCCCCACAGTGAGAGGGAGAAAGGGGCCCATCAGTGACAGGTTCCAAGCAGCTGGGTACGGAGCCCTGGCCCGGATGGCTGGCCACCTGGGCTGCGGTCCCCGCTCTGCTCCTGGCCCCCACGGGACCCTAGGTGGGGTTTCTCTGCAGGATGGGACGGGGTCCTCCCGCAGCCCACCCCTCAGCACCCCTCCCCCTGGCTGGGGCTCACCGGGCACGTGACACCACATAGATAAGCAGCGGCAACAGGTCGTCCATGGGCAGCTTGTACTCCTGGCCCAGCACACGCGACACGGTGGCCTCAATCTCCCCATATGTCTTCTCCAGCACCTCCAGCTTCTCCCGGGGATCCACCGTAGTGCTGTGGCAGGGGCCCTCATGTTCAGCCCCAACCAGGGGCCCCCACACTCCTGTCCCCCCTCCTCCCACCCTGCCCAGGGCGTGAACTCACATGATCTTCTGCAGACACTCAGTGGCTGACAGGAAGCACTTGTCCCTGACCAGGGAAAGTCTCTACAGTGGTGGGGGGCAGGGGGAACAGATGATGAGGTCAGGGTCCCCCCAGCCCTGTCACCCCTTCCCTCCCAGAGTCAGAGCTCTCACCACTCACAGTTCCCATCACTGGCTCCAGGACAGCCCCCCTCCCCGAGGCTTGAGTGGCCTAGGGCAAGTCACAGCTCCACCGTGAGCCTCAGTTTACTCAACTGTAAAGTGGGATAATGGTCTCCAGGGGGTTGGGAAGGAAGATAATGATCCCAATGGCCACTGGGAGCCACTGGGGGTGGGTCCCTAAGTCAGCAGCTCTCAACCCAAGGACTTGTTGAAACACAGAGTTCAGGTCCGCTGAGTTTGACTCAGTACATCTGGGTCAGGGGTGGGGGTGGTCCAAGAATCTGCTGTTCTAACAGCTTCCCAGCTGCTGCTGGCCCAGCACGCATACCTGGAGGGCCACAGCCTGGTGTGTAGTGGCCCACTGCCCCCTCCCAACACTCTCATGAGGGAGCACCAACCCCGCAGCAGGGAGTACTCTCACCCGTGGGGGAACTGAGGCTCAGAGACAAGTACTCTGCCCACAACCATACAGCCAGGAAGAGGGGCGGAGCCTGGGTCTGCACCCACCCGTGGGGGTGCCAGTGGCCGCCCCCCTCACCCACACAGGAGATCAGAACAACCCAGAAAGGTGGGTGTCCTCCACACCTGTTGGCCAGCACTGCCTGGGCCCCTCTGCAGCAGGAAGGCGGAGGGTGAGCAGACTCTGTGGGCGGGCCCTACTCAACACTCAGGCCTCCCCTACCTGGGGCAGGTAATGGACCCACCTTCTCACCTGATTGGTTGTCAGCCTGAGGTCCTTGAGGGGCCACAGGTGCCTGAAATGAAACAAGAGTGACAAAGAGCCTTTACGAGGAGGAGGGGGCAGGGTCTGAGGTCAGGGGGCACATTCCCTGTACACCGTGTCCCCCAGCAGGGCTGAGCACAGGACAGGGGTCCACGATGGCCTCTCCAAGCGCTTGCATGGCGGCCAGGGCAAGGCGAGGATGGGAGAGATTCCTGGAGAAGACACCACCCCAAAACTTAAGAGAGGGATGAGGGGCGGCACTGCGGGCCAAGGGACCCTGTGAGCAAAGTCCCAGGGCTTGGGCCGGAGAATGACAGTGGAAGAGACTGTTCTGGAGGCTTTGTGAGCCGAGACAGGCTGGTGAATGGGGAGGGACATGGGTACCACACGACACAGCACAGGGCAGGGACTTGGGGAGACAATGGAGCGGAGAGGCAAGCGTGGAGGAAGCAGCAGAGAGGAGGCCGGAGGAGGTGGGGAGGAAGGGACACTAGAGAAGCTGCTGGCACCCAGGCCTCTGGGCTGGTGGCTGTCCAGTTGCAGGAGACATTCATGATGGAAGGGGAAACGGGGTTTCAGGTGGGTGGGAAAGATCACAGCTGTGTGACAAGGGATACTGGGTGTGGGGGGAGAGAGAGCACCCATGCCCTATCGGGCAGGTGGTCACTCGTAGCATCAGGAGATCAGAAGGGGCACTGAAGAGAAAGGATGTTTTAGCAACTGAGGGTAAAAGGGCCTTGCTCCCAGAACAGTCCTCAGTTTCCCCTTGAGGAGCTCCCCTCCCCCACTCTCAGTCCAGTTGCTGGGAACAGGAAACCTCACTCTAGCCCCCGTAGTAGATAGGGAAGTAGATTGGCCTACATGGGCTACAGACAGCATTTAGGGGCAGTCTCACATACCGAGACAAGCCAGTGAGGGACTTCAGGGGCCCTGCTAGAGCTGTGAGGAAGGGGACACAGGCTCCTTGGGGCACAGTGGGGGACAGAGCTGGTGGAGTATAAACCTTGAATGGCTGGTACCATGTCTGGCACCATAAATGGGAGCCAGAGATACATCAAGAGAAAAAGAAAAGTTGCTTCCCTTCACTAGGTAGTCCAGCAGCTAGATCCAGCCACACCTGAAGCTAGCCACACTAGCATAAAGCTAGAAGTTCATGGGTGTGTGAGCCAATGAACACCACCCCTTTGCTGCTAAAGACCGTTGAACTCTGTGTGTACCCTCTGTCCACATGGGCCCCGGCAAACATGGCAAGGAGGGAAGGCTTACTTCTGCACATCCAGAAACTCAAGCAGCTTTGTGTCAGGGAAGAGGCTCAGGTTGGCAATACCCTGGCTGTAGAGACTGTCCTCCGACTCGTGGAGAAGCAGGTAGAGAGTGAAGAGCTCCGAGTAGAAGCTGGGCAGCATAAGGGGCAGCACGAGGCCATATACTTGCAGGTCCCTGAGTGACAGCAGCAGAACAGGTTGGGGCCGGCAGGGTGGGCCCTGGGGGGGAGGGATCCCTACTTGGCCTGCCCCTCAAAAAGCCCACAGAGCTCCTTGTCCAACAGCAAACAGCATCCCTGCCTCCTCCATTCCCTAGAAAATGCTTCCGAAGTCCGTTCTCAGTGATTCACTCCCTCGGTTGAAATCTGTGGCCCTGGATCCTCTCGTTGGATGCTGAGAACCACTATGGTGGCTGGGGCAGGATTTGATCCCCATGTGATCGAAAGCAAAACCCAGGCCCCGGCTTGTAGCGAAGCACTCCGGCAGCCATGCCACGCTGGTCCAGGGCTGCCTCCTCATTTTCTGGGCTTCCTAGCACTCCGTGGGGGAAGTTCTACCTAACATCTAACCCCATCTCCCATGTTTCCGGCAATGCAGCCATACGCCTCCCTGATCGGGATCTCTGGGCCTAAAGTCGGAAGGCAAACTATAAGGTCCGGTCTTGGGGGACAGAAGGAGACAGATTTAACGATGCACTTCACTCCCGCTCTGTGTGGCCTCGGGCTCGGCCCCTGCTAGGCCTCAGCTTCCCCATCTGCATGTAGTAGGGAGAGGGCACCTGGGGCGGTGGCTCACCCTCTGGGCACCATAGAGAGGAGGCTGGGACAGGAACTTTCCAACAAAGATGCACCTGATACTTCGCGGTGGGGGCCCTGCCCACGTGACCCAATGACGAGGTCATGGGGCATTCCGATCCTCAGATGCTCAACAAACAACGGTCAGTAGCATGAGCCCCCAACGCTTCTCCGGAAGCACCCCCAATGCCCCAAGGGAGGCTCCAGGAGTGAACGTGGGCAGCCTCCCTGGTCCTGAGCCTGGCTACCCCCAGGGCAGGGACCCTACAGACCCCATGGGAGCGGTCACCTTGCCTCCGGATCCTCGTCCTCCTCTGGAGCCTGGCCCTTGCGCCGTAAAGCCACCTGCAGCAGACCCCTGCAAATGGATGACATGGACTGCAGAGCTGCCACTTCCCACAGAGCCCTAGTCACCAAAGTCCAGGGCGGCAAACTCCGCCCCCCAGAGCCACGGAGCATGGGGAGCCCAGCCTCCCAGACCTCTGTAGTTAGGAAGCTGGGAACACAGGACCTCAGCCCCAGAATGCTGGAATTGCAGCATCTGGGGCCCCCATTTGTAATAACAGACGGGGTCTTGGCTCAGCCCAGACTGGTGTGAGTCCAGAGGGAAGCTCAGCCCACGGAGGCTGAGAGCTCCCCTGGGGTCAGGGGTCAGCCCAGAGCCTGGTCTAGGCTTGGACTCTGGCTACAGGCAGTCCTTGCTATAATCTCCCACCTTCTAATCCCTTTGCTCGCCGGCAGAACACTGACCAACGCACTCTCTGGTTCTTTCTCGATCCAGACGCACCATTCCTGCCCAGGGAGCTAGGCTGAGCACCCGACCCCGGGGAAGTGCGGAGCTGTACCTGCCTGTGCTCACAGACCAGGCGGCGGTCGTCCCCAGGGACCACGCAGCTCACCTATAGGCGGCCCAGAGCTCCCGAGCGTGCTGCTTCACCTCCTCCTGGGCCAGCGTCTGCAGGTGCTTGTTGGCCCCGATGCCTGCATATGTGGCCTGGAAGGTCAGCATCAGCGTCCGCAGCAGCTTGCCCAAGGGGTGCAGCGAGCTGCTCAGAGCCTGGCAGGTGCAAAGGCAATAGAGAGGTGTTCGCGCCAGGAGCTGGAGCAAAGCATGCCCCAGCAGGGCTCCCAAGGCTGCTCCCATTTCCTAGATGGGAGCACTGAGACCCTCAGAGGAGAAGGGGTTCGCGGGCCTGGGCCATCCAGACAGCACGAGGGGCAGTGAGATGACCTCCCTCCCCTCAGACCCCCTCCCCCAGGGCCCTCACCTTCCCAAGGCACTCCCGCAGGGCCCTGGGCTCCCGGTGCAGCAAGAGCTCGTCCAGGACGTCCTCCATTCTGCCTGCACAGGCCTCGGGCTGGGTCCTGGGGCACCAGGCACATACATCTCTCACCTACCCGTGGGCCCCGGCCTGTCCCCTCCAGGAGGCCTTCCTTCCAGCCCACCTGGAGCCCCATGGACGCCCGCCCTGGTCCTCTGGATGTCCCCACGGGTGCCCCCATGTGCACGCATATGTACACACACGTGTATGCGCAGGTGCCCCCATGCACACACACACACACATACAAGCAGGTACCCCCATGCACACACATGTGCACGCGCAAATGCACCTACCTCTCACAGCACAGATACTCCTGGGATTTGCGCAGCTCCCTCGAGTTCTGCACGTGGAAGCCCAGCAGGGCCTCCTGCTCGTCCCCAGGGCAGCCGGCACTAACAAAGTCCCGGAAGGGGCCATAGACTCCCTGCCAGCGGCTCTCCACGGGGAAGGCACCCACACCTAGCTGCCTGTGACAGAGGCAGTGGGGGGGTGGAGTAAGTAGGGATGGGGCTGTAGTGGGCAGGACCCCGTCCAGGCCCTTGGAGAGGTGGGGACATCCCACCTGGCCCCGAGCCGGGGCCCAGGAATGGTGGGTAGACTGGGGGGCGCTGACCTCCAAGGCTCCAGGAGAAGAAAGGAGAGGCAGAGAAAGGGAGAGAGAATCTACTCCACAGTGGAGAAGAAAGGGACATACAGAGCCCTGGAAAGGAGACAGAGAGATCTGGAGAGCTGGAGGCCAAGTCCAGACAGCAGGTTCTTGGCCTAAGAGAGAACACGGCCCGAAGTCCAGGATCCTCCTGCCTGGAGAGCCCACGCTCCCTGTCACCACACCTGGTTTCTTCCTGAGCTTGATCCTGTCTTGACCAGCAGGCCTGGGGGTCTGGCCATGTGTGTGCCTAATAGAGCCCCACCTTCCCATGTCAGGTTCACAGATTTTCCTACATCTGCACCCCACCTAGGCTTGGCCATGCTTCTGGGGTTTGCCGTCTACTCCCACCTCCTGGGAGAAGCATGTAAGGACAGTGGGTCTAGTAATCAACTCTACTCCCTCCCCACACCTGCAGTGCTGCCTGGGACCATCAGAAATACCACCTGCACCTCAACAGACATGGTCCAAGTCACCAACTGAACTAGTTTTCCAAGGAAGAACTCTGTCCCCATGGGGAAGAAGTCAATCCCCTTCTCAAAGACCCTATGATAGCGACAATAAGACCACTTAGCAAGTTTCCTTCTTTACCTTGGCTGCCAGGGAACTCAGAGCCAGGCTCACACTCAGTCATCACTATCACAGGACTTACTTGTCCCTTCCCTTCCTTTAAGTTCAACTCATACTTTTATTTCCATTTTATTCTTGCTTATTTGTGCTGTGTTTACAAACGGCCGTGTACCCTTCCCAGAAAAAAAAAAGGAGGGTCTAAGCAGTCTCTGCATAATATTTTTCTCTGGTTTGGTGGTGTGTGAAGTTATGCCGTAGCCCTTGATCCCAGGAGTCTCTGACTCGAGGGCTGTGTGACCTGAGTCCACTGAACTCTCCAAAGAGCTAAAAGGAAGTACAGAAAAGCTCTTCTGATGAGGCCTGAGTCCCGGGGGTGGAGACATAGACACAGACACAGACACATGCACATGCACGGTGCGCACACACACACATGTGCAAGCGTGCACACACACACACACACACACACACACTCCAGAATGCACAGGCCAGGGGCCCGGCCAGGCTCTCACCTCTTTCGGGTGCTGCTTGGATCTGGCGGGAAGGCAGCCGTGTCCAGCACACCCTGGGTATGCAGTCCTTTCCCTGCCCCACTGCCAAAAGAGCCCTCCAGGGTGAAGCCATTGGGGAAGGTGACTTTGCCCTGCAAACCAGGGAAAGGAGGCAGGGACACCTGTCTGTCTGTCTGTCCAGCTGCCCTTCCCTCCAATCATGACAGGCCTCGTGCCTGTCCATCCCGGGTCATAGAGGCTAGGGACGGACAGGTAGCCTTCCCACCATCCATTCCATTGGCCCCACCCTGGGGGGTTCATAATCGTCCACACCTGCAGGAGCCCCCGATCAGGAGTTGTGCCAATGGCCCAGGAGCTCACCTCAAAGGTGGGAGACTGGGAGGGAGAAGGGGAGGGTCTCTCAGGTCAGGAGAACCACTACTGTGGGACTTGGGGAGGGGTGGGACACGGGGTAAGTCCAGAAGTAGGAAGAGGCCTGGGGAAGGCATGAGCTATACTGGCCCTGGGAAGGGTAGGTCCTGCTGCCTGGGCTTTCCCATTCCAAGCACTCCTGGCCTCCCCACTTTGATGCCACAGTGCCCCCCAATCATTAGGAGACTGAAACAGCCCCCACATTTCCAAAGGCCCAAGGGTCAGCTCGGTCAGGACCATGCTGAAGGACAGTTACTCCAGGGGCCCCTGCCCAAGGCACCGATGCCAGTGGAAGGGATGGATTCCGACCCTCTCGGGAGACAGAGCCCAGCTACCAGCACCTTGTACCCCTGGCCCCTCTTGCCTCCCCTCAGGATCGAATCACAACTCCACAGCAAGAGGGCGTCACGGTGCCCACCGGACGCCATGGAGACGAGAGAGGCCCTCCCCTACCTTCCCCACCCACTGCCTACACCCTCAGCCCTGGGTCCGAGTGGGGAGATTATAGGGTCCACCCAAGACCTTGGTGAGGGTGGAATGGGTCTCAGTGGTCCTCACCTTCCCCACAAGGGTCAGGTCCCTGGTGAAGGTGCCTTCATACAAGGAGTCATCTTCAGAGAGGAGGATCCCAGGGCCCTAGGGACGGAAGCAGGAGTAGGAGCAAGGGAAGGGCCAGGAGACTGGGAGTGGGGAGGGAACGGCAGAAGACAGGAAGTATGCATCAACCCCGGGGGCAGAACAGTCCTGAGCCCTGTCACACCTCCCAGCACTGTACTGAGGTGGGATGCCAGCCCTTGGCCCGCTGAGCACTAAGCACCAGACCCACAGACCTCATTCCTGCGTTCCTCTGAACGACTGCCTGGGACTTGGCTCCTGCTCTCTCCTGGGGGCCCTTCCTTCCCCACCGATGGTTCAGGAAGTGCTGGGCTTTTCCTCAGCCAACCCTACTCCCCTGTCCCTGACCCTCAGCGACAGTGGAGCTGAACAGGCTCCCTTGTTGCACTGGCTGCCAGGAAGCTCAGGGCCCAGTGGGGTATAATTTGTGTCCTACTTGAATCTTTAATTTGTCTATTCTTATAGTTTCTTCCTCCTCCAATCCTTTCCAGAACGAAGTGGAGCCCAAGCCAAAGCACAAGCCATAACAACAATAAAAATCCCCAGGCCAGAGCCTTCCTATGTGCCAAAGCACATGGCCAGGTGTGGATGAGGCAGGAGGCGGCTGCTGGTGTGCCAGGGCTCAGGAGATCTAGGAGTGAGGCTCAGCCCTGCCACTCAATAGAATGTGACACCAGGTAGGTTCTCTGACCTCTCTGAGCCTCACATTGTCATTCATTTGCTGGGGACATGAAACAATCCACAGGGTTACTGGGAGGGTCCTGTGATGTTGTACCGGGAGCTGAGCCCAGAGCTAGGCCTCCAGGCAGGGGTGTCTACATGTCCGTTGCAGAGGCGGCTGGCATCACTGTCCCCGTGCACTTCATCCCTGCTAATTTCCCTGAGTGTTTATAGTAAGTAGCGAACCTGAGTTGCTGATGGGGAAACTGAGGCTGGGAGGGCCAAGGCCAGCATCAGGGGCTGGCAGAACTACATTCCTGCTGAGGCTCTGGCTTCCTCCAGCACCTAGGAACCCAGCTTCCTGCCCCACCCACCCCTGCCCAGCCTCTGCTCAACATCGGGGCCCTGAGAGCAGGGGGGCTCCAGAATGCAGCACCAGTGCAGGGAGAGGGTAGCTCAGGGCACACATGGGTCACCCCACTCACCACCATCTTGTCTGCCTGGAAGGTCCCCTGGTAGCAGACACCAGCCTGTGTGACCATGACCCCCGGGCCATGGCGCTGGTCAGCCTGCCACATGCCGATATAGCGCTCCCCCCTGGAGAGGAGCCAGAGTGGGGTCAGAATCATTCCCAGGCACTTCTGTGTGCTCTGTCGGCATGGTTGGGACTGGGATGGGGGTGGAGAGCAGGTAAGGAGCAATGATATCGCCTGAACCCACTCAACTCACGCACGGGGCAAGAGAGGTCAGGACCTCCAAGAGGAAAAGAGGGTGGAGGAGGAGGGAGCCTGCCTGGGGGAGGGTATCCTGGCAGGCTTCTTGGAAGCGGTGGCAGGAAGGGCAGATGGAAAGCAAAGTCATGGAGGTAGGAGCCTACAACTGAAACGATGTACGAGGGGGCGTTTGGTGGTCTAGAAGGCTGGCGGGGTGCACGGGCAGCACGGCAGGCATGAGGTCAGAGAAACAGGCAAGCCTTGAATGCCAGGCTGAGGGCCTTGGGCTCTGTCTCACAGCCCAGAGAGCGGGGAAGGGCTTTGGTCCTTACATGGACTAGACCAGGGCTCAGAAACTCCTCCTGGACAGTGCAAGGAGGGGCCAGACTGGGGACGCTCCTTGGTCAGCGAGCTCAGGGCCCCCTCATTCTGAGATTCAGCATCAACCAAGGTTGTGGACAGGAAGTGAGGGGTTTCAGGGGGGCTCTGGGGGGACAAATGGACCAGACCCTCTGATGACAGTGCTACACCCTGAGGCACCCCGGTCTGTGTGGGGGTCTAGCTCTAACCCTGCCCTCACCCCGCAGGGGTGGCAGCAGAGTGCTCACCTGTCACTGTCCTCCTCGATGCCATACCCGCTCCGCTGGCCCTTCTCCCAGTGGCCCGTGTACCTGCAGGGCTGTGGGGCCTGCGGGGCGCTCTCGAGGACCCCAAATCCATGCCGCAGGCCTGCCCAGAAGTAGCCTTTATACACCTCGTCGGTGCCATACCTGCGGAGGGTCACCAAAGCTGGCCTGGCCTCCCCGAGCTCAGCCCGGGGCACGCGGCCGCCCCTCGCACCTGCCCTGCCACCTGGCCGAGGGGCACTTACTCACAGATGCCGTAGCCGCACATGCTGCCTTCCCGCCAGTGGCACTTGTAACAGTCAAACTTGTCCTCAGAGGCCTGAGGCACCAGGTGGATGCCAAAGCTGCCAGTGTGAGTGCGGGGGGAGGGCCGTCAGCACCTGGCTGTCACCTTGACCCAGGACACACCACAGGACCCCTCCATGCTGCCCCGGAGTGTCCCTGCCTCTGAGGGGCCTTCTCAGACGACGGGGAGAATCTCCTAGGTGCTCAGGAATCTTTACTTCCCAAGGGCCATTCTCAGGACACCCCTGTCCCTACCCCTCACACATGCCGGGAGCACCTTCCAGCCCCAACCATGCCCTCCATGGCCTGCCCCCTCTCTGGGCTTTCCCTTCTGTGCACTAAGGGGAGCTGGACCAAATGGCCTTAAGTTCCGGCCTGAGGTCTGGGAATCGAGGATGGGGCCAGGCTGGGGACGGTGGCGAGGAGAAAGCCACCCATCTGCCCACCCCCCGCCTTACCCATGCTCCAAGCCTTGGCAAAAGCTCCCCACGTGATTCCGGCCATCTGGCCACCTCAGGGTGCCCCTGCAAGACAGTTGAGGTCCACGCATATCAGTCCTGCCAGGCCCACGCTTCAACAAACACAGGCCCCCGGCTGACCTCCAACGCGGGCTCCCTCAGAGGTCTACATTCCCCCCGGAGCGGACTCTCTGCCCCCACCCAGCCTTCTTCCCTGACCCACAGGGACTCTCAGCCCTTCTCGACTCCTGACACAATGGCCCCAGCAGCCACTAGCACACTCACCACACCCCACAGAGAGGTCTCTGGAAACATCCAGGTTCCCTTTTCCCCTTGACCAACAGGAAGGTCCAAGCTAAACTTCAAGCTTAAATCAAACGCTAGTCAGTGGTTTCTAGCATCCTCCTTTCCTCTTCTGATACGACCTTGTGTTTTCTGGGTTTTGTTTGTTTGCTTGTTTGTTTGTTGTGTTTTGTTCATTTGTCTCCTCGAGCCCCTTCTGGAAGTAGGCAAGGTCTCAGAGACTAACACGCTTGTGAGCATCACCTGGGCAAGTCCCTTCTGCTTTCTGGGCCTCGGATTTCCCAGCTGTGGCATGGGGGTCAGGGAGTGGGAGCGCATGTGCTCCCAAAGCCGTCCTGCTTGTGGGGTCACACAGACCTGTGGCTGAAGCTGGACTCACCCTACAACCTGCCCTAAGGCCTTGGGCAAGTCATGCCAGTCTCTGACCTCAGTTCCTGCACCTACAGAATGGGCAGTAACACTCCACCGGCGTGTTCTTGTAAAGACTGGTGAAGACAGGAGGTCTGCAAACCATTTCCATCACCAGCTAGTGTCATGGGGACATGAAAATTACCCCTCCGCCCTCCTGAGAACAGCAACTGCAGAACTACAGTCTGTCCCATGTGCCCCGGGCTCATCACCATCATCAACACTCCACGTGGCACAGACCTACTATGGGCCAGGTCCTGTCCAACGGCGCTTAAGACAGAATGGGAGACAAACAGAGCTGACTGATGGATGTAGGAAGGAAGAGCCTTCGGTTGGTGGCCGGAGGTGATTAGGTCCTGTCAGCCCCTCCAACTCCCAGGAGGAGCCCTGGTCGCTCACCTGCCATGGGGCCTGCCCCGACACCACTCGCCCTCATAGGTGGCCTGACAGAGCCGGCCCTCAGCACGGAAGGTGTATGCCACACAGCGGCAGGCGGGGGGCTCGGAGGGCTCCAGGCCCGCCCCCAGCACAGGGAAGTCCTTCTTCCCACGTAGGGCCTGGCACACAGCCTGAGTCACTTTCCACTGCCAGACCATCTGGTGGGGACAGGGGAGACACAGGAGAGGTCCCTGCTGTGCCGGTGGCCCCTCTAGGAAGCCTTGTGGGGTAGCTCCAGAGAGTACCGCCTCCACCACCCCCGACCTATTCAGGCACTTGGGGGAACTCCCACCGCCCCACGCTGCGCCAGAGGGCCCCGCATCCAGACCTGAGCTCCTCTTGTGCGGTTTCAGGGTCTGCCCAGAGGGGCCACACAGACCCACTGGGATCCACACAGGCCCCAATCCCGGCTTCATGGGGGAAAATGCCCTAGACTCTGTGGCATTCTGATGCCTGACCCCAGGCTGACCACCGCCGCCCTCTGACCATGACCCCAGAGGCCTGGCCACTCCCAGAGGGCCTCCAGGGTGCCATACCTGTGCCCTCCCCCGCCCCTCCTGGTGTCTCCCCTCACTCCTCTCCCCCCACCGCCCCGATTCACAGCCCACCCACACTCACCAGGTCCTGAGGGTTCTTGGAGCAAAAGGAGAGCTTGTCCTCAGGTGTGAGGAGGTGAAAGGTGCACCTAGACAGATGGAGGTGACGAGTAGGCCCCAGCTCTGTCCGGGAGGGTGTTCCGGGAGGCCCCAGCCCTGGGGTGCGGGCAGTTTCATGAGGGTGGAAGGAGAGAAGGCCCGGGGTGTCATTGGAGGGGGCTGCTCACCCGTCCTGCCCAGGATCCACCCACACCAGCTTCAGATCAAAGGTGTGGACACTGTGACCCTGGAAGAAGATGGGGCACCGGGGTCACCCAGGGCCCAGCCCAGACGCTCCCCTACTGATGTGGCCCAGACTGGGTCCAGGCACTGACCTGCGGCCACACCACTGAGTGTCCCCTGAGTGTCCAGCATGCCCATCTCCAGGGCAGCTGAGCCTGGTCCCCATCTCCAGGGCAGCTTCTCCATCTCCCTTCCTATCTGAGGGCTGGCTGGGACCTCGGGAGCAGCCTCCCCCACCCAACACATCCTGCTCCATCATGTCCACAGCTCGGATACCATCGACTCCTGCTAGAAACCTCTCAGGCTCCTACCATCTGGAGGATGGGGACCTCGCTGCTGAGCCAGACCCCTGAGACCACAAAAACCACTCCTGGCTCCCAGGTCCCCACTCCTTGTCCCCTCCACACCAAGGCAACATGGCCCTGCCACACTCACACCATCTCAAGCCTCCCCTAGTCCCCCTCAATCTGACCCTTGGCTCATGCTGCTTCCTCTACCTGGAAAGCCATCCCTGCTCTGAGAGCTGATGAACATCCCTTCCTCTAAAAGATTTCATGCAGCGACCTCCTGCCTGGCCTAGGCAAGCTGATCACTGCCTCACTGCCCCAGGAGGAAAGGGGGTCCAGGCCCAGGCCCAAAGGGCAGGAGGAGGGGGCCAGACACAGGCAGGGACAAGGGCGGGCCCGGCACAGGAAATGCAAAAGTCCAGAGGTAGGAAAGGGCACAGAGCATGTAAGTGACATGCCATCAGTGTATCTGGAGCACAGACAGCGAAGTCGGGAGTGGAGGGGAGTTCAAAGCGAATCAGAACCCCAGAACCAGGTTTCAGGAGACACGGGTCTGGGCAGGTAGCCTCCCTGCCAGGTCTTAGCCTCCCTGTGTGCAGGGGAGTCCCAGACTGACATTCAGAGGAGACAGAGAAGACAGTGCTCTGGCTAACACAAGGGCAGTCTGAGTTCAGGGGGAGCTAGGCACAGTCAAGGTTATGGGCCAGGGAGCAATCCCAAAACCCCGGCCTGTGATATCCAGAATCCTAGGCACTGCTCCCACGTGGCACTCTTCTCTAGAAGCCTCTTGTGTGCCCTGAGGTTTTATCCAGCCCTCCCAGCCACCAAGAGCCAACCAGGAAGAGAACTAAGAGTTGTCCGGCATCCGCAGAAGGACAAACTCACTCCCAAGCGTCCCATTTTGCAGGGGAAACCGAGGGGATGTTTAGCAGGGATGCCAGCCTGCAAGGGCTGAGGCTGGGACACACCTGGAGCGGCCTTGCCCCACAGCGTCCCCTCCTGCAGGAATGACTCTACCCTCCGCCCCCACCCCGGCCTGCCAGCCTCTCGGCTCCCCATCACCCCCCACCCGGGGAGTCTGAGTTCTCGCTCGCTGCCAGCTCTCTCCCTCCTGCTTCTCGGCCAGACCCCAGGGCCCTGCTGCGGCCCCAGGACCTCTGGTCAGCTCCCCCAAACCTGCAGCAAGACAAGGGCATCGTTGAAGAGCAACACACGCTCTGCCCGCAGCGGGGTGACCGTCACGGCTAAGTCCTGGCTGTCCTGCAGGAGTCGGCGCACAGGGGTGCAGAGCACATCCTGGGGAGCAGAGCAGGGGGGCACAGGGCTCAGGCACCCCCCATCCCAGTGGTTGTACCCACTCCTCCACCTGCCTCTGCCAGGCGCACCAGCCCCCGCCAGTCTGAGCATCTCCTGGAGACCCCCAGCTCAGTGGCAGACACCGGGGCTCCAAGGTCTGGAGGGGCAGCACAGCCTGTCTTGAAGCTTCGCTTTGACGCCCACCACCCCTCGACCCACTGCCCCCGCCAAGCCCCCAACAACACTCACTGGGGCTCTGCAGTCCCTGCCTCTCGCTGGCAAGTCATGTCCCCTCTCCTGTTCACCTAATTATCTACCCTGTGCCCCAGGCCTGTCACACCCTCCCAGGGCATGGGGGGCTTTCCCCCCCAGCGGGGGCACTACATGCCACAGCGGGCAGTGCCGTCACCATGGGATCATTTGGTGGCATTAATTCTGACTCCCCTTCCCCACAGCCAGCTCACCAGGTGCATGACCCCTGACCAGGGAGGTGCTCCGCAAGTGCCTGAGGACTGCTGGATGGACAGACGTCTCAGTAACCTGGTTCGGCCCCCGCTCCCACTCCCAGATGGGGAAATGGAGGCACAGCGAGTCCAGCAGGCCCCTTCCATGACCACGCATCAAGCCCTAAACTCACTCTCAGCCGGCTGCTCAGGGAGTGCCAGAGAGCCTGCGTGGCCAGGGCCTGGTCCAGCACCTGCTTCATGAAGGACTGCAGGTTCCCAAAGAGGGTGGCTGCGTGCACCACCAGCTCCCGAGCGGGGTGAGGCTGTGGGGACACAGAGCGGCTGGTGAGTCGGGGAGACGAGGGACTCGTCGGAGCCTCCCCCACCCTGTGATGCTTGCCCCAGCCTTGGCTTGGCCCAGCTGCTCGGAAGGTCTGGATCGAAGCCGAAGTGTGTCCCTTTCTGCCTGCCAGCCCTTCCTTCAGGGTGAGGCCAAAGCGAAGGGGCTCCAGAGCACCGCTGGGCCTGGGCCAGGGGTCCTCACATCTGGTAACACGGCTCTCCGTCTGCTCCTGGGTCTCTGCCAGCCCCCCTAGGGCACAGCCATGG
This sequence comes from Lontra canadensis, assembly GCF_010015895.1. Classification (NCBI taxonomy): domain Eukaryota; kingdom Metazoa; phylum Chordata; class Mammalia; order Carnivora; family Mustelidae; genus Lontra; species Lontra canadensis. The sequence continues at coordinate 5,724,894 of NW_022631029.1, forward strand.
ACCTCAGGCCCCATCAACCCCCCCTCCCCCCACCAGGCCCAGGACACTGCATGATCCCCAACATGTGGCTGGGTCTTATTCAAACCGAGTAAGGTGAGTCCCCAGAGCCAGGGCCCTATTACCTCCTCCTTTGGCTCCCCTACAAGCAACAGGCCTGGTGAGTGGTACATGGCCCCCCCGACACCCCTGCTACTTACCTCCGTGACGCTGTCCCCGAGGCTCAGCAGGAGGAGCACATACTGCTGCACATGATGGGCCAGCGGCTGGCGGAGGGCCTGGGTCAGTGCGGTGCCCACCGAGGCCTCGGAGCTCACGCCCGACAGGAGCTGCCCCAGGGCCTTGCGCTGGCCCCGCCAGAACTCCCTGGGTGGATGGATGGCCACACACACCACCTTCACTCCCCTCCTCCATTCCTGAACCCACGGCCGTCCCCACCCCCCAGCTGAGCCCCCAGATCCCAGGGGCAACCCCAGACCCCAGAAGGCTCTCCCATCAGGTTAATACAGCCGCCCTATTGGAGAGTCAATGGCAGTTTCTCCGTGTGAAGGGATTGTTGAGTCCAAGCACCCACCCTGAACAGGACGGCCCCTCCTTCCCCTTTCCAGGGTCAAGTCTGGCTACTGGATGTCTGGATTGTGCTCACAGCTAGACTTCCCTCCCTCTCTTCCGGTGTGGAGCAGTGTGAAACTCTCAGAACCAGGATGAATCACGGGCTCTGACACCCGCTGCTCTGGGGATGGGACGTCCCTGACCTTCTGTCCCGGACACCCCCGTCCACGCAGAGGGACCCTGCAGCGTCCCGGGCTCACCTCCTCTTCTTTGCTGCCTTCGGAAAGGCCTGCACCGCCACGCAGCTAGCGTAGGACTCGATGTACCTGCCAGCAGCACAGGAGACAGCCTGCAGGCCCAGCCCGCAGCTTCGCTCCCCAACCCCTGCCATGCCAGGATCCCCAGATCCCACTCACTGATTGGTTGCAGCCCTGCCCCTGACCAGATAATTCTACCTAGTCTTTCTTCCCTGGGGGGGCCCCAAGGCTCAAGTCTGGGGTCTCTGAGCCGGTGCCCGGGGGCGGGGGTGAAGCCCAAGGCCCTGAGGCCGACCCCAGCGGAGCCCGACCCCAGACTGAACCCAGACCTTGGCCTAAGCCTGACCTAAGCCAGGTGAGCCCTCATGCCCCAGCCTTCCTCGATGTCTTACTCCACGTGGACCTGCAGGACACGGTCAGCATCACGTAGCAACAGCAGGGACTCCAGACCCACGGTGTCCTGGTGGCCCAGCCGCTCCCGTAGCGAGTGCAGGCTCTCCTCCGTCACCTCCCAGAGCTGCTGGGAGCTCTGGTGCAGCTGCTGCACGAGCCGCAGGCACTCCCTGATCTGGGGGTCCGAGGGTTCTGGGGCTGGGGCAAGGGGGGGGGCAGCACAAATGCAATGTGAGGGGGGCAGCGCCCTGGAGCCCAGGAGCTGCAGCTGGGGTCCTTAGGACAGGAAAGGAAGCCGGCGTGGCACCCTGAGCTCAGCAGGGACAGGCAGGCTAGAGTGCGGGGCAGTGCCCTTGAGGAATCGGGGGCGGGGGGACCAATCCACCCCCTCACAAAACAGGGTCAGCACTCATGACCTAGGGGCACCAAGTACACTAAATCCCCCGAGACTCTGGGCTTTCTCAGGTCTGGGATATGGGGTCTGTAAGATCCCGTGGTCCTCTGGTACCCACAGAAGCATAGACAGAGCCCCCAGGTGGAAGGCACCTGACCAAGGTCACTTCACAGGTGAGCCCCCAAGTGGGTCATGGCCCAGGTGAGAGTGGGATGAGAATTCAAGCAGAGAACGAGGCCTGTGCACTGGAAGAGGTGGGATTTTGACTCTGTGTATAGCTGGGTCTAGGCCAGGGGTTCACAGTCTGGCCCCGGGGGATGCCTCGGAGAAGGGAACAGCCAGCGACCGGAGGCAGAGCCCCAGTCCCGTCAGAGGATGCCAATACCAAGTGTTCTCACTCCCGTTTGAGGCTGAGAAAGCTGTGCCTCGGAAGGTCTCACAGGGTAGGGCTCAGATCCCCAGGATGGTTCCAGTGTCCCCCACCCTCGCCACTGCAGAGCCGAGACTCACTGGTTTCGAGCAGGGGTTGGAGGACAAGGCTGTTGATGCGGGCGAGGGTAGCTGAGAAGACCTCCTCCAGCCGCCGCAGGGCCTCCTCCTCTGGGCTGCACATGGCCAGGGCACTGCCCTCAGGGCCTGTGAAAGGGACACAAGCAAGAGTGAGGGCCCCAGCGAGAGCAGGGTCAGTGCCATGCCTTCCGTCCATGTGCCCAGGACCACCCATGACAGGTTTGAGCAATCGGCCTGGGTGGCCTCAAAGGGGAATTTCTGGACAGGCCACTGACCCCTGCCCTGCTCTGCCCCTGGGCCCAGCTGAGGGACCTGACCAAGCAGGTGCTCCTCAAGCCCAGTTCTGGCCTAGCCATTCCCCTGCTCAAACATCCACCATGGCTCCCAAGGGCTCACAGTCATACCTAATGGCGCTTTGACCTCACTCCCTCTCCGAGTCTCTTGAAACGAGGAAACACTGTCAGAAGAACCCAGCCTTTTTCTCAAGACCATGACCGAGGACCCCCTGTCACCCAAAGGGCTGTGTAAGCAAGGAAAGGTCTAGGGGAGTAGGGAGGTGCTCTCCTGCTGGAGCCATCACGGATGGGCAAGAAATAAAGAGGCAGAGAGATGGACAAAGCATGCAGGTGGGACACCATGAGAGCAAAGGACCATGGGCCTGAGGGTCCAGGCTCCATGGGTAAGAGTGGCCTAAGTGGTCATCAGAGGAACCATGGAGGACCTCAGGGCAAGGAAGCGGTAGGACCCAGAGTCAGACTTGCAGAGATGGGCATGATGACAGTGCCGAGCAGTGGGAGGGTGAGGTCAGCGTGGGTAACAGCTAGACCCCCGTGCCCCTCAACCCGGCTGACCCTGCTGTGCCTCGAAGAAAGAGGGAGGGGCTGCAGGGGTGGGCAGGTGGGCTTGAGCCTATGGACTTCCCACCCCGGAGTGAGGGGCCCACCATGCAGGCAGGGGATCCCCTGGGAATGCAGCTTTCTGATGAGAGGCAGGGGGAGCAGGGGGCCTGGGCTCCAAGACACCACCCACCCACCCCCAGCCAGGCTGCAGCCTCCCAGAGACACAGCCCTCTCCCACCAGCGCTGGATGCCCTCACCAAGCAAAGTTCATCTGCCCAAATGACCTGACCAGATGTCTCAGGGGTGAGAGCTGGAGGGTTTCTTAGCCCCAGACCCTCTCACTGCCTCTCCCTGGCTCTGACACTCTGAGGCTCCACAGTTAGCTGGGTGGGGTGGGGTGGGAGATACAATGGAAGCTTCTGGAATGGGCAGGCAACACAGACAGCCCCAAAAGGGCAAAGAAGAAGGGGTCTCATCCCTCCCAACCCGAGCCCTGCGGCACAGAGGGCATTCAGGCCCCTGGCAAAACCTGCAACTCCCATAGCACAGGCTCCGGGGAAGGGGGGGCGGGTGCCTCAGAGCTCTGGCCAAGGGCCCAGGCCCCGGCATTCCTGCCCCACCTTTCCTGCTGCTGCAGCTTCAGGAGGGCGAGGCCTCGGGAGGGACAGGCAGGAAGGGGAAGCAGCTAGACACCCAGCTGTGGCCTGCTTTCTCCCTGGGCCCCTCCAGGCCCCTGTGACAGCCCTGTAAACCCCCATGCACCCCCCCCAACCTGGGGCCAGGGTACAGCAAGTGGGGGCCGCCTGACCCTCCCCCATTATCTCCAGAAACGGATGGAATGGAAAGACCCTTTGGGGGCTGACTTTTCTATCCCCAGTGGGCAGCCAGTCAGTCGGGGTCTGAACTGAGAGGTGAGGACACGGGCTAAAGGCAGAGGAAGAGGGTGCAGCCAGCATCCTCCGAAGCCAGTGGATAGGAACCAGATGAGGGCAAGTGTGGACCTGCTGTCAACAGCCAGAGGCTGGGAGGTCCTGAGTAGCAAGCAGCCCCACACTCACACTGATCTGGGACTCACCCACGCCAGACCCAGGACATGGAGCTCTCTACCCCTCTCCACCTCAGACTACCCCCCTCTCCCCACTGCAGGGCTGGCAGCTACCGCTCCCTACTTATCTGCCTGCACCCTTGGCCCACACCTCAGCCGCCCTCAAGGGACTCCCTGCTGACCCCCCACCCACCACTGCTCAGTGCTGGTCATGGTCCAGCTTATCCAGAGCCCTGCTCCTCTCTAGGCCTCAGTCACCTCCTCTGTGAAATGGGGGTCTGATTAGATCAGAGCTTTCAAATTATGTAAGCCCTCCTTAGAAGGGACAAACAGGTGCGGGGAGCTGCTCTGGGTGTGGAGACCTAGTCCTCTGCTTCCCTCCCCGCTCAAAGCTGCCTGGGCCCCTCAGGATGAGTCTTACAGACACAGACTGGCAGACACGACTCTAGGACCCTTCCAGATCTGTGGCCCCAAAGGGATGTCTACCCCTAGGGAACTGAGGCACATCGCCCAGAGGAAAGGCCAGAAGTTAAGCATGACTGGTGAAGTAGTGGGTGGGGGGAAAGCTGTAGATGAGGTTGGGGGTCTGGCCTGGTGTTGACCATGGGACCCTACTCCTTGGCTAGGGTGCTTGGGATTCATCCTGGAGGTAACCAAGGGTGCAAGAGCAGGGAGCAGACTAGGTATCAGGTATGAGTGTGTTTGGGGGTGGAGGGGAGGTGTTAAGCCATAACATGAGAGGGACCCAGCACCCAGCAGGAGTAATCCCTGATCAAATCCCATCATACCCCCAACCCACCCGGCTGTGGTCAAGGGCATGGCCTCCTTACCCTCGCCCTCTACCCAGGTTTAAGGTTCCTTAGTGGCAGGCTGCACAGGAGGTACATATGGAGAAACTGAGGCCTAGAAAGGGACTGGAGGACCAAGACACTATCTGTAGAGCACGTGCAAGGCTCAGTCTGACCCAGGCCTCTGGCTCCATGTCCCACCAGGCTCACCTGAGCTAGGTAGTTCAGAAAGGCTGGGCAACTTGCCTCAGGGCACACAGCAAATCCCCAGCACGGCCCAGCCTCCTACCTCTTCAGGCAGCCTTGGTGCTCTCTGTGGGGTGGGTGAGGACAGAACTGGCTAGTCTCAGCGTGCCCAGGTGAGTCAGCTGCCCGTCCCCGTGTCGATCTAACCAGCAGCCAGACCTGCTTTCTCCCCTGCATTCATGGCCTCTGTCCAAGCCAGGTTGCTCTCGGGCAGGGTCATTGGGACATCCCCTACCCTCTCCAAGGCCCCTTAGGCCCCTGGGCCACACCCTGTCATGGCACCCACTCTGGTATTTCCTGGTCTGAACAGGCAAGAAAGTTTTGCTTGGTGACTTTTTTCTGGGCTGCCCAGGCCCCCTAAAACAACCACCAAGCACAGTAGTAGAGCAGAAGGGGGCTGCCCCAGGGAGGCAGCACTCAACTGCCACAGCTGACCCCTCAGTCACCACTTGGGCCTCCCCCACACCCCCGCACCCCTTCTCTGGCCCTCCATGGCTCCCAGTTTCTCCTCCTAGACAGCCCACAGCACCCCCCCACCACCACCCCCTGCCTCCCCAGGCTCTCACAGTTCTCCTGCCCCTCCCTGTCCCGGCACACGCAGTCCCCAGAGTTTCGCAAACATGGGATCCTTTTCCAGCCACCAGGCATTTGCCCATGCTGGTCTCACTGCAGGCGTCACCTCCTCCTGGCAGTCCCCCAGGTTGGGTGAGGTCCAGGGAGCAGCCCTCGCACCCCATACGGGGGTGCGGGGGCTGTCCCTGCGCTGTCCCTAAACCCGAGCCGGGTGACCACGGGGCGGGGAGGACGAGGCTTAAGTCCGCTGGCACGGAGGGGGCCTTGGGACAACCTCGGACCGCCCCGGTGTGAGTGCCGCCTGGGACCGAGGAGTCGTGGAGGGACCGCGACGCGCTGGCCAAGGGGGCGCTAGGCGAAGGTCCCACCTGGAGTGAGGGAACGCGGAGCACAGGAGCCAGGCCACAGACGCGCGACCTCCGCCCCGCCCTTACCTGTGCGGTGCCGGTACCCCGAGCGGGGAGTGTTGCCGCGGCCGCTCGCAGCCCGCCGCCCGCACGCCACCCACCGCCCCCCCGCCCCCGGTTCTGGCGTCCGCCACGCCCCCGGCGCCCGCCACGCCCCTCGCCACGCCCCGCCTCCGGGAGTTGCCAGTGGAAGTTGGAGCTGGCGCCGACCGGCCCGCCTGGCAGGAGGTGGGACGCTGCGTCGGTCCGCCCCGCCAGAGGTCTACTCTTACGGCCTTTACCTGGAGTTCTCCGGGGTCCGAAGTTTCCTGGGACCCGATGGGAGTGAGAGAAGGGGTACTGACTCCTCCGCCCCCTGAAACACACACATACACCCACTCACTCACTTACTCAGGCCCAGGCCAGCCTGTTTTCCTGGGGAAAGGTCTCCCGGCGTAGCAAGCAGTGTCAGGGAAGCAGCGTGGCTTTCCTGGTCCTGCCAGAGCCTTCTCGGTGCACTTGCCCCTGTTCTGACGCTCTGGGGCCTGGGTGCAGCCCCTGACCCCCTCCGCCGATACCGAATCACAAGAATCACAAGAAATTTGAAGCCGAGAGTGGGGGAAACCGAGGCTGCCCTGCGGCCCCGTGGGCCAGGTGTGTACGGCCAGCCTCCACTCCTTTCTGTGTGACCTTAGGGAAATCCCCCTGCCCAAACTGCTGGGTCTCTACATGGTCCAGTAGAGCGAGAAGCCAGCGCTTGTGTGCTCCAGAGCCTGTGACCTTGGAAAGGGTGGTGGAAGCCTAATCCCAAGAGTGGGGGGACAGGTTCAGCCTGTAACAAAGGAGCCCCCTGTCTGCTGTCTGGTCCCCCTCCAGGGGCCATGCCAGTCCCCCCAACCCCCATCAATTCCCGTGGGACTCAGCTTCCAGGGGATGACAGGAGTCATTGCCCCTTTCATGGCTGACAACACTGAGGCCAACAGGACCGGTTGCGGGCAGTGGAAGAGCAGAAAGCGTAGCCCGCCAACCTCCTACTCAAGTCTGAGGGGTGGGGGGTCATGCCTCATCCTATCAAGCTGAAGAGAGATCCCCCAGTGAAGGGGGCTCATGATGGTTCAAGGGGTTCCTTCCCAAAAGAGCAGGTCCCGGTGGGTCTGCAGGTCCCCTGGCACATGGGGGTGGTCAGGTTTCTGGGGCTTGGGAGGAAGGGTCAAGGGCTGGAGAGTGGCCACAGCCACATGCAGCAAGCGAAAGGCTGTCCAAGAGTACATGTTCTCACCATGCGTGACAAGCAAGGCAGGCAGGACAGAGTCCCGAGCAGGAGGAAGCTGATTTTGTGTTTGGCATTTCTGGGCCAGCACTTCCCCACTTTGGGTCTCAGTGTCCTCATCTGTACCTGTAGCTGAGAGGGGAGCTGGGCTGGAGCAGGAAGGGACAGGCCCCCTCCGCTTCCTCCCCGCAGCCCAGACTTCCTGTTCAGCCACATCTAGGGGAATTGGAAGGCTGGGGCTGGTCTTCTTTTCACCACTGCCCACCCCCAGGCTGGGTGACCTCAGCAGCATTGCAAAGCGTGGTATTATTGTCTGCCAAATGGGACAAAACCTGCCAAGCCTCTCTGTCTCTCTCGGATGGGGCCAAGTCATCTGTAATGCCCCCAGTAGTATAGGAAGGACGACCTCCCCGGGTCTGCCTGCCCTTGGTCCCCTGCAACATGGCCAAGGGCCCATGCCCAGTCCCACCACAGAGCGGCACACACCCGTGCACACCACTCCCATGTCCCCCTGCACACATGTATGATTCCACAGTCATAGGGATGTGTGGTGTGCACACTTAAGCGCACCACACGGACCCATCTACTACTGAACTCAATGGCAGGACTCCCATGTAGCACATTTCAGGAGGCAGTCCTGTGTGTGGGTCCATGTGGACCACGTGCCCATCCCCATGGACACAGACTTACACACTGCATCATGCAATACACACGAAGACTCACAGTCAGACCCGCAGAAAGGTGAGTGCAGAGTGTGCCTGCACTTCTGTGTACATGCGTGCCCTGGGACACAAGGTCTCACCAGGTCCAAGCCCAGCCCCAGAGTTATTCTGGGCCAGACCTGAGGCCAACAAGGTCAGAGATGGCCAGCACCCAGCAGGCCCCAGCCACTGTGTCACAGGCCTGGCTGGCCCCGTTCCCCACCCCCACCTGACCTCACCCCCACCACCCCCAGCCCAGGCTAAGTCCAAGATATCTCAGATCCCAGCCTGGCTCTGTGGCCAGGAAGATACCCAGTCCCAAGCCTCTGCTTCACCAGAACTGAGCCTCAAGCCCTGGCATTTCTGGCCCCAAGAAGGAGCTGTCACAGTTCCCCCTGGCCACCATCAATTGACTCTGCCCATGGCCTCCAACCCAGAGGCCCAGGAGACGGGACTGGGTCCCCACCGGAAATCCACAGGAGCTAAAAAAAGCACACAAAGGACAAACAGGATTCTGTGGGCCAGGCTTCATGTCACCATGCATGGAGTGGGGACACTTGTCTTCCAGGGGAGCCTGGCTGGGGAGCCTGAGGGTCTAGATTTCTGCCAACCCAGACTTGATGGGCCCTGTTGGCGGTAGGGTGCAGGGGGATCCTGGGAGGGACTAGAAATAGTACTGGGCAGGGGCAGAGCCTGGGTCAGGGGCCACAGATACTGAGTCTGAGTCCTCCGTTCCTGCATGACCTGACGGAGGGCACAACCCCTCTCTGGCCTTCAATTCCTCATAAGTACACGGAGGAGAGGAAGAAGAGCCTTCCAAGATAAAAAAGCCTTTTTAGCTTTGCGGGTGTTTTTTTCACCGTGGTGTTTCACATTTTGGAGAACTGGGGAAAATGCAAATATTTGACAGGCATTGAATGAGGTGCTGGGTTTTTTGTTTTTCTTTAAAGATTTTGTTTATTTAACAGAAACAGTGAGAGAGGAAACACAAGCAGGGGAGGAGAGAGAGGGAGAAGCAGACTCCCCACTGAGCAGGGAGCCCAATGTGGGGCTCAATCCCAGGACCCTGAGATCATGACCTGAGCCGAAGGCAGACACTTAACGACTGAGCCACCCAGGACCCCCAATGCTGCTGGGTTTTACTACCGTGTGATATCACACTGCCTTTCCCCACAATAACCACAACAGAACGACTAGCATGGCCCAAAGGCTTCCGACCTGCAGGGGTCATGATACTGCTGTAACCCATTTTACAGATGAGGGATTGAAGCTCAGAGAGGTTAGTTGCCCACTGAGGTCTCACAGCCATCAAGATGACCATGCCCCTGGAGTCTTAGTTTTAAGCTTTACTAACTTTAAATGTTATAAAGTATAAAGCTACAAACCTATAAGAAACATAATTTAAAAGTTTCCTTAAATTTTCCTTATGCTACTTTAGTTTTGTGAACTTTGGATAATAACTTCAGTGTTTTCAATCAACTTTTGCCATCTCTACAGGGCAAAAAGAGGAAATTTGAATAAACTTCTGAACTGTGTTTCTTGTAAATTTGCAGCTTCATACTTCTCAGGTTATAAAAGCTTAAAACTGTCCTGTTTCAGGACTCCCTGTTTTTTTAAAGTCAGTTTGACTTCAAAGCCTATGCAACAGTATTTGACAGTGCCTTTGGGGGACATGTGGGTCTAGGATTGTCAGGCTGGGTAAAAGCTCTGGGTGTAAAAAAAAAAAAAAAAAGCCTGCAAAGAAATGGAACCCATGTGGAACAATGGCTATCTCAGGGGACAGTAGGGACACACATGATTGTATTCCCTTTCAGATTTCTTCACTGAGCTTGCCCTACTTCTTGGATAGAAAGACTGAACTTTGCGGGAAATACCTCTCCTGGGCTGAGCCATCCTATGCTCAGCACTCCCATAATCCTTAGTTCAATATCATGTTCCCAACAGCCCCTTGATACAGTCTTATCCTTTCCATTCCACAGATGAGGAATTCAAAGCAGAGAGGAGTAATGGCTTCCCCAATGCCACTGTCAGGCCCACTAACCTCAGCCCACTCCAGCCAAGGCCTTTCTGACCCTACGTCCCAAGGCTGACCTCCCTGGCTGGTCAGTGTGGCTTTCCCTAGCCTGGCCTATGACAGATGGCACGAGGAAGTGGGAACTTTAGCAAGTGACTTGAGCCTTAGTAGAATTTGCCTGGCTTGGGCGAGCATGGGGAGGATGGGGTGGCCGAGTCCACCCAGCCCTCAGCCTTGGCCACCCCACTGGCAAGGATCCCTTGAGCCAGCTGTCCTTTGCCAGTGGCTCTTCTGTTTCTGCCTGCCTGGTGATCTCCCAGACCTGTCCCCTGTGGGTGTCCATAGCTGGCCCTCTGCTCTCTGCTGTCACTCGCCTTGGTCCTCGCCCATCTGCTGCATCTCTATGCTCTGTCCCTAGGTTCCTAGTTCTGAGGGCGGACCCAATGCTCGAAGCCCCTCAGCCTTCTCCCCTGTCTATGGTGATGAAGAATGTAGGGTCCAACAGCTGGCTGGTTCTCCAGCACTCTGAAGGCACAAGATAAATAACAATGGAAAAAAGGAGAGAGGAGGATGGGAGGAAGAAAGGAAGGGAAGAAGGGAAGGAGGGAGGAGGGAGGGAGGGAGGGAGGGAGGGAAGTAGGAAAGGGGAGAAGAGGAAGGATGGACCAGAGAAGTCTCCCCACCCCAGATCTCCCTCCTCCTCCTTCAGAGCCCTTGTGGTCTCTACAGCTCCTCAGACCCACCCTCCCTCCATCCCTGGGTTGTCAAGGCTCATCGTGGGTTGACGACCAGAGAACATGTGGGCCAGGTTGAGTGTGAGGTCAGGATCATGCCTCAGACTGGAGTGACAATGGGGGCTCAGACTGTGGCAGAGGCTCAGGGTCAGCTAGAGTTAGGAAATGGCCCTCCAGCCCTTCCAGGTGGAGACTTCCCTGTCTCGTGGGGCAGCAGATGCTGGCTCTTCAGGAACCTTCCACAGTACCCACAACTAGAGTGCTGACCATACCATCCCCAGGTTCCCCATCCCCCTCTCTAGCTCTGGTGTCCAGAGTGACCAGACCCGTTTCTGGGCAGGAAGCCAGCCCAGAAAGCCCAGGACATCCCTGAGCGCCCGTCCCTATGGCAACCTGCCTGCCAACCCCCCCCCCCTCCCCCCCCCCTACCCCCCCCCCCCACACCCCCCCCCCCCCCCCGCCCGCACAAACTACCATCACCAGCCTGGGTCCAGTAGGGTTTTTCAAATTCAGAACGTCAGACTGGGAAGGGCCTCCTAGATCAGCAGATGTTAGCCCCTCCCCTTGCCCCAGATGGAGAAACTGAGGCCCGACTGGGGCGGGGGTGGGGTGGGGTGGGGTGGGGGTGGGACCTGTAGTTCAAGGACCCGCCCCCAGCCCATCCTCCTCCTCCCACCCACTCCCACCCCTCGGGCCGGCTGGGTGAGGTTAGAGGAGGGGGATCCAGACTCGTATCCCCCAAGGGATGGGGGGCGGGCCCTGGGCGGGCAGCACGGGAACCAGACACCAACGATGAATAAATGATGCCCACTCGCAGCCTGCGACCAGATCGCCGCCGCGAGCGCCGGCTGGTGGGGCGGTCACCAGGCCAACCGCGCCCGGCCCCGCGCGACCGGCTCCCCCCACCTGCGGCCGCGGGCGCGGAGCTGCGGGCGCGAAGATGGCGAGGCGGCGACGGGGCGCGGGGCCCCTCTGGGCGCTGGGGCTCTGCCTTGCGAGGGTCGCCGGGCAGCTGGTGGAGGTGAGGCGTGGCGACGCGGAAGGGCCAGGGAGGCTGTGGCCCGCCAGCAGAGGCTTAGGGAAAGCCCTTCTGCCTGGGAGCTGGCTTTTTCCCTTCCAACTGTCCTCGCAGACCTGGATCATGGGGTGACACTGCTCTGTCCCCTGAGCTTCCAGGCTGTGCAGGAGACTCAGCCCCCAAACTTAGGGTCCCTGATGGGAGGGTACAGCCCCAGATTTCAGTCTGGTGGGGGAGACTTACTCTGATCATATGGATTCCCAGTCCGGGGATACAGCTATGCTCAGTCAGCCCTTACCCTCTTGCCTTTGGTCTAATGAGGGCCAGGGAGGGCTGGGGGAGACAGAGTCCTTGGTGTCAGTGACCTCTAGTCTGATAGGGGAGATCTAGTCACTGATTTTAGTCCCTGAGCTTAGGGTCTGCTTAGATCTAGTCCCTGATCTTAGTCCCTGATCTTAGGGTCTGCTGGAGGAAAAAGCTTCTGCTGATGGGGGTGACATAGCCTTGAGAAGGTGAGGGCTTTCCAAGCTGGAGGGTGGGGTCAGGGAGACGAGACCGAGACCGTTTACAGAGGAGTTCTGTGTTGAGTTCAGCTCCCATGTGGAGCACTTGGCCCCAGAGGGGAGGTACAGGCAGGGCGGGACCCAGGACTCAGGGGGTCTTACTTGGTCATGGTGATCATGGAGAGCCAGCAAAGGTCTCTGAGCAGGGAAGAGTCGTGGATGAGTTTTGGTGTGGAAGGAGGAGGATAAACCGGAAGAGGGCATGTAGTTGGGAGAGCTGGGGGCACTGCTGAGATAGCCTGGTAAGGTGAGGAGGATGGGTGGGGTGGATGGCCAGGAGCATGGCTGGGGCCAGGAAGGGCTGGGAGGGGAAGAGTGGGGACCATTGCAGCCTCCCTGTCCCCTCTGTCCCCAGTTCCTGCTGAGCCGTGAAGGGGAGCCAAAGAGGCAGACCAGAACCAGAATTCTGAAACATGAGGCCAGATGGAAAGGCCCAAGAGGCAGGGCTAGGAAGGAGCAGGATTCGGAGCCTGTGCAAGGGGCAGAGAGGAGAGAGCAGAGAGAAAGAAGGACAAGAAACAGTGAGGCGTCCAGGAAAGCCCTTGGGAGCAGGTGCCAGGGGACAGGATGGGAGAGGAAGAACAGAGTCTTATCCTGAGGACCTAAGAGGACACAGCCTTGAACCTGAGGGTCCGAGGGAGAAGAAGACAGAGCTGCGTTCACCAATACTAAGCCTGTCCATGCTCCTGACCAGGGGGTGTGATCAAAAGACTGGGCTGGAGTCAGGTGTCAGCTCCAGTGTCCCTGTAAGGGGAGCCAGGCTGGCCTGAGTCACACAGAGTGTACCTGGACCCCTTCTTGGCGGCCCCAAGGCCTTGGGTGCAGAAACTGAGCTGGCCTGGGTGCGGGAGAAGGTGGAGGGTGGCAGTCATGTCAGTTCTGAGCCAAGGACTCTTCCCCTCAGCCCCCGGGAGCTCATCTTCTCCCTGCTCATCAAGGGAAATTGCATCTGCAGTCCATCTGCCTGCCATTTGCCTACAGCCTGAACAAGGGCCTGGCTGAGCCCAGGGGATCCAGGCAAGCACCAGAAAGATGGGTAGGGCCGGAGTCCGCAACACCACCCATGACAGCCCCTCCAGGCATCATTCTCCAGCTGCTGGAGCCTGGGGCTCCCAAGATTTAGGTTTAGACCTTCCGCAGTGCCCACCACAGAGATGGCCGACTCTTGCCTATTACCCTCTACCCAAGATCCCTATCAAGGTGAGATTAGAAGCTCAATTCTGCCTGGAACAAGGCTAGAATGAGGAGGTGTCAGAAGTGGGCTCTCAGCTACCCGGGCTCAGAATCTGAGATCTCGTCTCTGGACCTCAGAACCTTCCAGCCATACAGCCCATCCGCACCAAACACACTGAGCCTTAGAATCGGGAAGCCAGCCACTGCCCAGACCGTGGCCCTGATTCTACAGACCTATGACTGACCACAGATGCATACCCCCACAGTATGCATGCCTTGTACCTACACACATGTGCCCTGAACCCACAGAGGTTCCTGACCCCACATACATGTGTCTCACCCTACAAATGGATCCAGGCCCCTGGGATGATGCTGAGGAAGGGTATCTTCTCATCATTACCACTCTGATTGGGTAGAGAGAGCTTCTCAGAGAGCCCAGGAACCACCTGGCTCAAGTTACAGATGGAGAAATTGAGGCTTAGAGGTAACAAGTTTACCCTGACCCAGGGAAAAGTGCTGGGGAATCACATACCAATCCCAAGCTCACAGGTTACCTGGAACGTGCTAAAGGGCGGTGTTGTTGAGATGAGGAAGCTGCTGGCTTGTGGTAGGTGCACAGCGCATGCTCATGGACCAGGGGAAAGACCAGATGGATGGTTGAGCTTCGAGCTGCCTTTCCTTCCTAGAGAGCCAGAGGAGACTGCAGGTCCTGATTCAGTTAGTCAGGAGACAGCGAAGTCCACAGATGCCCCAGCGTCCTCTCTCCCTCTGAGCCTTAACCAATCCCACCCGCCCCCAATCTCCCCCCCCCTCCATGGCCCACATCCCTCAGCCTAATTCGGTGATAGAGATAGGGTCATAGCCCTCTCAGTCCCTCAGGTTAGGGACAGGTCCTGCCCAGACCCACTGGGCAGGGTCTTGTTCCCTCAGTCCCCCAGGGCAGGGCAGTGTCCCCTAGACTCCCAGAGCAAGGAGGCATCCCACTGGGAGGTGGGATGTTCCAGCCATGCTTACAATGCTTGGCCTCTAGGTGTCGCTGCCGCCTTGCAGACTATTTATCTCGTCCTGTCCTGGGAGGGCTCCGGCCTAGCCCATAGTCAGAAGAGGACTCTGGCAGGAGGGGCAAATATTGAGGTCACCCAGTGGGGGTCCTGGCCAGGAAGCAGAGCCACGGGACCTGGGTCCAGCTCCACACCCCACCCCACACTGAGGATGCTTGGAAGCAAAGTCCCCCAGGACAGTACTGGCCTTGCCTTGTCTCTGGCCTTGGTCCTGAGACCCCATTTGCCTGTGGGGCCCCGGACTGGAGCAGGAGGGGAGACTAGCAGTCTGCCTGAAGGGGACTTGAACCTGATTGGGACAAGCCATCCATCCACCTTTGCCCGTTTAGGCCTCGGTGTCCTCAGGCACCCTGGTACTCCAGGTCACTGGCTCCATGGTTCTGGGGCTCTGCTTTCTTCTCTTGCTCTAAACCTGGAACCTCCCAAGGTCCAGGGCGTTGGCTGTGACTGTCTAAGACACCTGATTCTAGATGATTCTGGAATACTCGGGCGGAGTCCTTACTGAAACCTGGGCCTCTCTCCGCCCAGGCCCAGCCCCAGCCCCAGCCCCTGGTCTCTGCCTGGCTTCACTTCCCTCTCTCCCGACCTGCAGCCCAGCACAGCCCCGCCCAAGCCCAAGCCGCCCCCGCTGACCAAGGAGACGGTGGTGTTCTGGGACATGCGCCTCTGGCACGTCGTGGGCATCTTCTCGCTCTTCGTGTTGTCCATCAGTGAGTAGCTGCTCCCCGCCCCCTCCCACGCCGCTGCAGAAGCCCAGCACCCCCTGTCCCCACCCCCATCCCTACCAGCACCACCCCCCAGGGGCTCAGAGCAGCAATTCCGGGCAGTGCAAGCAGGCCAGTCGCCCGCAGGAGGCCCACTGTGGTTTCTGGCATCTCCTGTTCTACACAGAGTCCCTGTGGAGGGCTGACAGGCTGGTGGTGACCTGAAGTATTCTGCCCGGCTGGGACACAGCCACACGGCAATTACGGTAATTACAGGGGACTCCACTGAACCAGGATGAGGACGTGTCATTTTTCCCTATCGCTGGCCTCCCGGTGCTTTTCCTGCAGTTTGGCCCGCTTAAAGGGCCCACACCCAGAGGCCCCAGCAAGGCCATCCTTGGCCGCAGCTCAGCCTAGAGGCTCCCCAGACGCCCGGCAGATGTGGCTCCCGGGCTGGAAACCGTGCCTTGTCAACTCCCACTCCCCTGGAATGACTCACACCCCCCTCAATTAAAAGCAGGAGACCCCTTCCTCTCCCGGGACTGGGAGTTGTTGGATGCGAACTCACAACAGAAATGGGTTTGGCATGCTCTCTTCGGCCCTTCCAGAGTAGGGGGTCTGCCGCTGGGGAAAGAGGGGCAGAGAAAGGCCAATGGAAGGGGGAGGCCGCCAGGGTACAACATAGAGTCTGACAACACTTTCCATACACCATGGATCGGAGGAGACGCAGGCAAGGAAGAGAAAGAAAACCCACTCCCCCTACACAAGCTTCATGGAGAAGGGTCTCTTAGCTGCACATCAGTGAGAGAATGCATAGTTTTGCCGGGTGGGCAAGTGGAAAAGCATTCCAGGCAGAGAGGACGGTGTAAGCAGAGGTGGGAGGAAATGCCCCCGACACCAAGTCTCAGATCTCCGCTATAGGATTTTTGCTGACTGCACCCTGGGTCTGGGCAGCGAAAATGTCATTTAAGTTCTAGCTGGAGCTGTCCCAGGATGTCCCCTGGAGGGCAGCGTCCCGGCAGAGGGCCCACCCAGATGTAAGGACTCCAAGGGAGACAAAGACATCTGATTTGCATGTGCTTCTCCTGGCACCAGGAAGGCCCTCCTTGTGGGAAAATAATCCACACCCCACCATCACCATTTCTTCACCGCTGGGGTGGGAGTGGGAGCCGAGCAAGAGGCTACATTTCATTCCTGGCCAAGGCAAGAACTACTGAGTCCTCTCCGTGGAGGCCCTGTGGACAGCCAGCTGTGGCTGCGGCCCCAGCCCAGGCATCCAGAGGGGAAACCATGGCCCTGTCCGCCACCCCACACCTGCACCCCAGCACCAAGAGGCAGGATTCCAGGAGGCATCTGCCTGCTGGAGCAGTGTAGGGTGCAGGTCAAGGGAGCCATTCTGGGGTACTCCAGGGAGTAGGAGTGAGGACACCAAAGGGCCTCTAGACACAGGCTATCCTCTCCGGGCCCTGCTCGGCCCCAGACAGAGGAGGTGCCTAGGGCCACACAAGGAGGTTGCAATGTCAGACCCAAAGAGGAGCTTGGACGTGAAGCATGTAGACCAGCTCCTACACCCCACCCTATTTCCTAGAAAAGGGTAAGGGAGAGTCCCAAAGGCCTCTGAGCAGCTGGTCTCTACTCGTTGTCACCTTCTGTGCCAGGCTCTAGGGAGCAGAGATGGCCTAGCCCCATCTCCTGGGGATGAAGCATCTTTCCTGACTTCAGTCAACTTGGGCCTAGTGGCACCGCTGTTGGTGGCGTGTCACTCCAGAACCTTGTGCACAGGGGCTGGGTTTGGATGGGGGTGCCTCGGGAGGTCTCTCCAGCCTGGGGACTCACATTGCAAGCCCCTGTCGGGGCCCTGGAACTCCATCCAAGGCACATTGTTTTTTTCCTTCTTTGATGAGAAATGACCAGGCCAGGCTGGGTGGGGCAGGCCTGGAACGAGGGGCGGCGTCTGAGCCCTGAGCCAGGTGCCAATAGCTGAGCTCCCTTTGGAGCCCAGGCTTTTCAGGGCCTGGGACCAGCCTCTGGTGAGAGCCTGAGCAAGCACATGAGAGGACGTGCCCAGCGGGCGGCTGGAAGGGGTGGCGTAAGCCAGCAGGATCAGGGCTGTGGGCATACACACTGGGGCCTGGAGAAGACTAGAACCCAGCTTTGAAGGGATAAGAAAGGCTTATCCAAGGTGCCAGGAGAAGCACATGCCTCTGGACAGCCCTGTGCAGTCAGACCTACTGCTGGGGTCTCGTGCAGTCCCCCAGAGTTCCCGATTATTGTCAGCTCCCCTGTCCATCCATTCGGGAATCTGGTTGTCTTCAGGAACAAAGGATTTGAGAGCATCTCATGCATTCATTCATTCATTCTTTTTTTTTTTCTCATTCTGTGAATCTGGGGGAGACTTAGTGGGGCCACAAGATTTGGCTGAAGGGGTTGCGTAAGTTGACCCCAAAGGGTGCTCCAGCCCCGGCTACATCAGTCTAATCCATCTTCCTTAAAATAGGCCTGGCTTGTTCTGCTTGGCCATCCTGCCCCCAGGAGTCTGCCAGGAAGTTATGTCCTGTCATCCGATTTATAATAAGCGGCAGCCCGGTCCCCTCCCCTGAGGCCGGGGCCAGGGTGGTCAGACTGTGGGGCCTTAGAAAAACAAACTCAGTCCAGCCAGGTCCTGGCAGCCGTGCCCAGCCCTGCCCATCACTAGACAGGCCAGCTCCATTCCTTGGCCCAGCTTGCGTGGGCACAGCTGCCTTCAGCCGGAAAACTGCTCCTGGAATAACTATCTGCGTAAACACCCCAGGGCAGGGTCTGTGCCCTCTGGGGGACCCTCATGGCCAGGAGAAGCCCAGGCTTGTCCTCAAGGAGGTTGAGGAAGACATGGCCCCATCCTTCAGTGTCTGAGATCCTCTCAGGAGCCTGGAGAGGAAGCACCAGGAGTTGAGAGGCCTGGGTGGGAACACAGGCCAGCATCTGGGTGACTGTTGTTTGAGTCACTGTGCAGGCCTCTGCCCTGTCCTCCAGGGGTCCCGATCTAGTCAGAAAGCGAGATCAGCAACAGGACTTAGAGGCCAGTGCAAAAAGTACGAGACCCCCTTGTTCAGAAATTGTTAAGAACAGCGACAGCAGCCCATTAAGCCCAGCGCCAGGTCCTTCGGAGAGCGGGCCCCTGCGTGATTCTCTGAAGTCGGTCCCGCTCAGGAGAAGAGATCCCAGGAAGAATCCCAGAGCCTACAGGGATCTCGTGCAAACGCAGAGCTTTCTGCCAGCGATTGCTGGGTGAGATGCACGTAGGCAGGTTAGGGCAGGTCTGAAATGTGGGGACCGTTCCTGGGATGTCTGAGCTCCAGCCTTGGCCAAGCCTGCTCTGTCCCCCCCCCCCCCCCCACCCCTGCTACAGTCATCACTCTGTGCTGCATCTTCAACTGCCGCGTGCCCCGGACCCGGAAGGAGATTGAAGCCCGCTACTTGCAGCGGAAGGCCGCCAAGATGTACACGGACAAACTCGAGACGGTGCCCCCCCTCAACGAGCTCACGGAGATCCCCGGGGGTGAGCAGGCAGGGGTCCCCCAACCCCGCCCCCCCACCACCTGTCCTGCCTGAACCAGCCCCTTTCTCAGTCCTGCCACCGAGAGTGGCCCTGCTCCTCCCCTCCCCCAGCATGAGGTTCTGGTCCCTGGAGACCAGAGTGCACAAATGGGCCTGAGGGAGGCAGGTAACACAAGGAGCTCTTCTGCAGGTGGGAGAGGTTTGGAAGGAAGAAGTGAAGGGCTGGCTGTGGGGGGCTCTGGTGTGGGTCCTATGACCCCCCCTGCCTCACCCCTGCCCCTGCCCCTCTTCTACCCCACAGAGGATAAGAAGAAGAAGAAGAAGAAGGACAGTGTGGACACCGTGGCCATCAAGGTAGAGGAGGATGAGAAGAATGAAGCCAAGAAGAAGAAAGGGGAGAAATGAGGAGGGCTTCCTGGAGGTGGCAGCCCAGGCTGGCTAGCCCTGGGGCTCAAGTTCTGGCCAGGGTCCGGGCATCTTGGACTCCCAGCACATCCATGGACTAGAGAGACTGCAGAACACCCTCTTCTTGGCTCCGAGGGGCCTGCTGAGGCCCCATCCTGACAGCCCATTGGGGGGCAGGGCCCGGACTGCACCTGGCATCCTGGCTCCCAGCCTGGACTCCGATCCTTTCACCCCACCCATGTGGCCGCTCAGCAAAGGTGGTCTTGGGCCTCTGTCCCCCTGCAGATCCGGAGTGGGGTGGCCTTGCGCCCACCCAGACATGCCTCTGTCCCTACTTCCAGGAACAGCAGTGGCTCTACGGGGCTGATGGGACGTGGCTTGCCTCTTAGAAGGAGACGGCAGAACTGGAGGGGCTGGAGTGTGACGCCACAGCCAGGCTGGCCGCGGGGGAGAAGAGGGTCACTGGGGGAAGCTGAGCCAAGGCTCTCAGCCTTCTCCAGACAGCAGCCCTGGTAGCCAGGGAGCTTGCCCAGGCCCAGCCGGGGTCCTGGCCGGGGAGGTGACTAGAACGCCCATCTGGAGGCAGGGGAACTCCAGCCCCACATGCCAGGCAGCTGCACTGGACCTGAGGCTGCTGGGAGGCCGAGTGTGAGGCCTAGGGACTCGGGGCTCGGGGGGTTTCAGGGGTGGGTCGGGGTGCAGAAGGCTGAGGCCTGCGGGCTAAAGGGAGCACAGAAGAAAGCTGGTAGCAGGGCCCCATCTGGGAGAATCCAGGGAGTCCCGGAGAAGCCTAGGGGAGCATTGTGGGGGTCGTCAGAGTCCCCCCCTGCTGGGGTCACCGCAGGGGACAGTCAGGGCGCCAAGGCAGCAGGCGGCCTTCCACCCGTTGTGCAGAACAGCATCCAGCTCCCTCTTCTACCACCTCAACAGTGGTGCCTCAGGGAGTCACTGCTGACCAGAGTCGGGGAGGCCCACAGCCCTCACCCCAAGGCTGACTTCTCGGGGAGGGAACATACAGAGGGATTTCCCAATGGTGGCTAACCTCCGCGGAGGTGCACACGTCTGGGCCTGGAAACTGAGGAGACGCCATGGTTCCTGAGCTGGGGCGAGCAGCCTTGGTGGCCTGCGACGGATGTGTAAATAAAGCTGAATGCCTTCTTGTACCTGAGTGGCCTGAGATGATCCCTCAGGGTGCCCTGTCCCTGGAGCATATACGCAGAGGGTGACGCACTGTGACAGGCTGGCGGGCGGCACTGGCCAAGCAGGAGCTCTCTCCCCTAACTATGCCCCCAGCCTGAACTGGGACGAGCTGGAGGGAGAGGCTCCGGCGGCCAGCTGGGCATCAAGACCGAGAGGAAGCTGCCTCCTCTCTCCTCCTCTCCCTTCCACTTTGTGGCCTGAGCCCCATTCTGGGGACACAAGAGGGGTCCAATGTGGATCCTGACCTGGAGCTGGATGATTGTGATGCAAGGAGAGGAACCCGGGAAGACACGGGTCACGGAGCCACGAAGGGACAGAGAAACCCCAGAGGCCCCGCTGTGGGCCTGGAGTCAGAACCCTGACTCTGTCCTCACGGTCTAGCCTACGGGCTTCTCATGCAGGAAGTTAAGGTTGTGGCTAAGGTCCTACGACACATACAGGCCAGAGTCTTCCTGTGTGGCCCAGTCAACAGAGGCCCAGAGGGGCAGGGGCCACCGGAAGTCCGAGAAGCTGCTGGTAAAGACTGGGGGATGTCCAGGCCGGGGCTGCATCTGCCCTGCTCCCTGGTCTCTGACCTAAGGCCTCTATTGGTCTCTCTTGGACAGGCAGGGCTGCCACCCTTAACGTCTGAGCCCCGTGGGCACCTGCCTCAGGCTCTAGGCAGGGCACAGGGCTGGAAGGTCCAAGTTCACTACAGTGCTTCAGGGCAGAGATGGAGCGGGAGGGGGTGTGGCTCCAGTCAAAGTCAAGGAGAGCCTGACTCCCACTAAAGTAGCCCAGAAAACACGCTCCCTACCCCGGCCCAGATATAGCCGCCCCTTCACCCCAGCCTCACCCTGTGTCCCAGCAGCCCCATTTCAGCCCATAGAGTACATTCTGGACCCCAGTATCATTCCTATACTCTCCCTCCACTTTCTGCGGGAGCCACCCCAAACCTATAGATGGAGACAGACCCAGGGGGCTCTGCGCCTTTCAGGAGAGACAGTCTGGAGTCCCCTCTCCCCCCCGCCCCCCCACCCCCCCCCCCGGCTCGCTCACCTCCCACTCAAGCAGACCCAGGAAGGAAGCAGCTTGGGGAAGAGAAGCCTTTAATTGAGCACCTCATCTCTGCTCTGCCCTGCCCTGCGGGGCAGGGAGAGCTACACCTGCAGCATGCTGGGCCCAGAGGGTGAGGACGGCACCCCCAGGGGACAGCACGAGGATGTCAGAGGGCAGCAAGGAGGCTGAGGGACAGCAGGAGCACCAGGAGCAGGGCCCTGGATGGGGCTGACAGGGCCTGCCCGCTGACCCGTTCCCAGATCCAGTGCTGGTAGGCGGTGACCTGCAGGTAGATGGGCGGGGCCTCGCTCCTCCCGCAGCCTGGGCCCCAGGTCACCAGTCCCACCAGGTACCACGTAGAGTCCACAGAACAGGCCAAGGGCTCACCACTTATCTCCTGCAGGAGGGGTGTGTAACGAAAAGGGTCAGGGGGCCCGGGTGTGGCCAGAGGGAGATGTGCTCTGGCTCAAGGACAAAGCAAGGTACCCTCACGCCACTTCTCTTCCACAGCAGCTTCCCCCCTACAACCCAGGGGGTCAACTAGCCGAGAGATGCCCTCAAGGTCCAGACCCAGGAGACCTCCCTCAGAGCGGTTCACCTCCCCTCTCTCATGCCAGGCTCCCCACCCCCCTTCTTCTCACCACCCCTCCTCTCTCCTCTCCGATCTTCCTCTCCCATCTCTCCCTCCATCCTCCATTCCCCTCTAAGCGCCCCCCCATCTCTGCAGGCGCCCCTGGAGGTGAGGGAGCAAGGAGGAAGGTGCTCACGTAGCAGAAGTGTTCCCTGTCCAAGTCCTCCGCACAGACCATCTGGGAGTCCACGACCCGAACCAGAGAGGGCACTTTGGAGACCTTGTGGTATAACTTGTCACAATCCTTGTTGTTCAGGATGGTGACTCCCTTCTCCTGAATGCTCAGGAACTGGGGCCACACGCCTGCGGGGACAGGTCCCCCATCATTCAGGCTTGGTGCTCTCACCACTGCCAGCCCGGGGGCTGTCCTTTCTGCAGCTGGCCTGCTCTCCCAGCCTCTGAGGAGGCCCTCCTGGAGATTTCGGAGCAGGCTGCCCTCAGCCTGGCCTCGCCGAGCCTGGTCTCACCCCTACCAGACTCCAGTCCACGGGGTCTGTTCCCATCTCAGCAGCTTGGCTTCTGCCCTTCCAGCTCGAAGGCCTGCCCAGCCCCTCTCAGGTCCAAATCCCTCCTTTGCTAAGCCTCCCGCAAAGGCCTCTTTCACCCTAGCTAGCCCAGACCCCCATGCTCTGTGGGCCCTAGGCCCTCCCTCTTCCTCTCCCCTCCTCCCTCTCTCCAGTGTGACTCTGTCTCTAGCTGGAGCCCCTGGGCGGCCAGACTTCCAACCATCCTCAGCCATTCCCCAGACAGGCCACGGCAGGAAAGACAAACAGCCACCCCCAGCCCCAGGCTGGAACCACTGCAGACTATTTTTAGGCAAGATGGCTCCGTGAAGCCAAAGGGACGAGCACCTGCCTTGTGGAAAAGAGGGGCTCCCTGAATGGACTGGGCCTTCCTAAAACTCCTAAGAAAATAGCCCCTGGGTGGGCCTGGGAAGACACTCCTACACTTTGGGCCTTGCTCCATCCCCGAGGAAGATAAAGGCCTTGAGGTTCACTGGCTGCAGACTGCCCTTAGCCAACCAGCAGGGCCGCTGGGGGAACTTTCTACAGTCACCAAACCCTGCTCCTCCCACGGCAAATTTCTGCTTCAAATCCTGGGATTGCGTGCCCAAGGCAAGCTGTCACTCTGTGCCCCTCTGCCTTCAAGGAAGTCCCGTTTACAGGCCCTGGCCTGGGGCTGAGGGCTCATGGGCCATCTGGGACCCTTCAGGCCTGAGTGGTCATGACGCAATCGGGGCCAAGACCCCCCAGGGGGAAGGAGACCAGAGCCCGACAGGAAGAGGTCTCAGAAACAGCTGTCCACAGAGACCCCAGCCTTCCCCGCCCGCCCCCCGGTCCTCCCCCACACACCACCCCGCCCCCCACCGGGTCTGGAGAGGCTCTGACTCACCGTTAAACTTGGGGAGTCCCCAGCCCGTTACAGTGCAGAGGGAGCCGTCCTTCACCTCAAAGTCCAAGCCAGGCAGGCAGATGGGCCAGACGTACTTGTTGTATTTGAGCGGCCACGTGAGCTTGAGGAGGGCAATGTCGTGGGCCCGACCCACCCAGGACCAGTACCGATGCGGCCGGTACCGTTTGTTCAAGATGACCTGGTACACTGGGACGTCGGAGGTCGTCGGGGATTTCTGGTCTATTCTCGGGCTCCCCACCCGCACTGAATAGGTAACATTTTGCCTAGGGGACCACAGGGGAGTCTGTCTTCAGGTCCAGGCAAACCACCTGGGCCTCCACCCCGCTGTGGCACTCCGAGTCAGTCCAGGCAGGCCACCCACCTACTTCAAGCCCCCCGAGCCCCTCTCTCCCAACAGCTGTGAACAGGGCCCTCTGCACACCCGCTGTGTGGTCCTGCCCTTTACAACAACCCTTTACTTTACAGAAAGGAAAACCAATGCTCAGAGAAGCCCAGCAAACAGCTCAAGGCTACACAGCCAGGAAGTGGCAGAGCTGGGACGTGGACCTGGTTTTCTCTAGTTCCAAACTCTGGACTCTGTCTGGCACCCAGTGCAGGCCCTGGAAGTGGCAGAGGCCAGGCACAATCAATCAGCCACAGCCTCGCCCTCCAGCCTCCTTTCCCAGCATGCCTCTCAAGTCTCCAGGTCAGCCCTTAGGCTTAGAGCAGGCTTTTCCGAGGATGCTGCCCTCAGGCCCTCCCCTGGCCCTGGCACGCGGGCATGCTCTCTCTCTTGTCCCCACGCTGCCCGGACTCCCAGGCGAGCACCTGTCTTCTCATCTATCGGCCCCAGCAAGCCAAGAGGAGTGATGCGCCCCTGGGGCCCAGGCCAGGGTTTCAAAGGAGGGTCAAAGGCTATGGGTAGAAGAAAGGCAGGCATGAGTAAGTGAAGCAAATGGTGTGTGGGACAGAGGACTTAGGACCTCCTCTGTGTGGCAAGGAGGAAGGAGGTCTGGAGAGTGGCTTCCAAGCCCCCATCTCCTATCTGCAGCAGGACTGCTGGGGCCTGGGGAGCCAAGAGGAGGGGAGCAAGTGCCCAGCCCTCTGGGAAGGAATCAGAAATCGGCAGGACTCAGCCTGCACATGCTGAGAGCTGAAGAGAGAGGCTAGGGCTGGGACCAGAGCACGGCTGCCGCCGAAGACCCAGCTGGCAGCATGACCAGGCCCCGTGGCTCTGGACACCTTTCCACCCACCCGCCTAGGCCCCAACTCACAAGATCAGGCAGTGGGCCACAGTCAGCACCCAGCGGGAGGCAATGAGGGTGCCCGCACAGATGTGTGTGCCGTTGGCCTGCACGCTGACCATCCATGGCCACCGCCGAGCCATGGACTCTGGGTCCCTGAGGGTGGGGTCCTTCTCGTGGGAGGAGCCGCAGGCTGAGGAGGAAGGTGAGAGCTTGCTGGAGGATGGGACCCTGCAACACCTCCCCGAGGCGCCTTCCCTCCCCTCAGCACCATCTCCTGCCTCTCCAGCTGTGGCCTACACTCAGGCAGTGATTCTCTTTTCCCACAGGAATTTCTCTTTTTTGCACATGAAAATGGAGGTCTGCAGCTTCTAAAGGCCCTCAGCGCTGCCCAGGTACCCCTGTCCCTCCTCCCCAAGACCGGGGGCCCAGAGCATTCCCAGCCCCCATTCTGGTATGGAACTGGGCCTGGGACTCTGACCAGACCCTTCAGAAACTCATCCGTGTTTCTGTCTGCACCCACCCCCCATACATCGGCCCAGCCAGACCCCTCTCCCTCCTCTGGGAAACTTCCTGTGATTCAGTGAGACGACCCAAGAGAAAAACGGGCCATGGGCGTGAACAGACACATCCCAAGGATGACACCCCAGCAGCAAGCCAACCCTGAAGCTGCTGAGCCCCAGGAATCCTCCGGGAGCCCTGCAGACCTCAGCACAGGGAGGGTCCCCTCCACACCACCTGCCCGACGAAACTCAGTGGCTCTGGCCCCAAGGATGGGTGAGGGTTACTGGCCCAGATCGCTCACTCCCGGTTGCGGGGACTGTGCAGCCACTTTGGAAAACTTCTCAAACTGAAAATGCACATATCCAACCTCAGAGTAACCCACCCCCAGGGTTTTCCTGGTGGCGGGGGGGGGGGTGTCTGTGGATGGGGAGATCAGCGTGCATGGGCCAGCACCAGCACGTGTTGGCATAGAAGAGGGGGTGTCTGCACGCACTGGGCCCTGTGAGACAGGCTTCTGGTGGCAGCTCAGTTGTGGGCACTGAGTTCCAAGATAAGAAATCATTCTGGGGGTTTCTGTTCAACACGATGGAAAGCCACTGCTGGAGAGAAGGTCACCTGGGGGTGCTCCCGAGACACCCATGGGTTGGCTCCCTGAAAGCTGTGCCGGAGATCCTCTAAGTCCTTGGCTGGGAGCCTGGGTCAGCTCTCAGCTGGGGGACACAGCAGCGCACCCCAGGCTCCTCCGAGTCTCCTTCCTTCCCACCTCTCCAGGACGGGAGGCCTGGCCCCCAGTAGATGCTCGGTAAACCCCTGTAAAAGGAAGCTCTCTTCTCACTCCTCCCTGCACCTTCCTCTGCCGTCCCCATCGGTCCCCAGGGGTCACAAGTCCTTCAGATGGCTCCTGCACGCCCCTCCCCCAGGGAGTCCACAGTACTCACTGAGGAAGCTGTTGTACCCGGTAGAAACAGACATGGTCTGGGTCTGGAGGGGCATGGGCTGCGACAGGTCGGTGGGGGCCTGGCGGGGGAGGCGAGGCTCGTCTGAGGGACAGGTGGCACTGGAGGTGCAGGGGACGCCAGGGCCGGCGGAAGCAAGCTCAGGCAGTGTCCCTGGGGCTTGGCTTGCCAGGCAGCCTGAGGAAGGATGCAGTGAGGGTCAGGCTAGGCCGGGCGAGGTGGTCAGACGAGGCCCCGCGAGGGCCTGGGGGTGGGGGGCAGGACGGGGCTCACCCACGGGCCTCGGTGGCAGCAGCAGCAGCAGCAGCAGCAGCAGCAGCAGCAGCAGCAGCAGAGGAAGAGCAGACGCCCCGGGGCCCTGGGGGCCCTGCGTGCGGGCCGGCGTCCTGCACGGGAACTCCATTCGGGAGTGGCAGCGATGGCGCCGCGGTGCTCCTCTCGCGACGGCGCCCCCCATCGGCCGCCCGCGCGGGCGTCCGCCGTGTGGGCAAGGCCGGTGCCGCTGCCCCGTCCCGCTTGAGCGCCCTCCCGTGGCAGCCCGCGGTGGCGCTCTCCGCGTCCGCCCAGGGGCGCCTGGGAGGGACTCAGGACTTCTGCCCTCTGCCTCCTCCGCCCCTCGGTCTCGCTCACTGCACCTGGCCAGGCACTTCCTGGAGTCCCTCGGGCTAGTACAGCCAGTTCCCGTACCGCCTCGCTCCTGCAGCCCACCGCCCTTGGCTGGGTTTGTGCTTCTGTCCCCCCACCCCCGTGAAATGGGACCCAACCTCTGGGGCTGTCCTCCGGGATTTCCAAAGGGCCCACTTTCCCCGCACCTCCCAACCTGGTAACTGCAGTGGGGCTTTGCCCCAGGGCACTGAAATTGAGCGGCTGGAAAGGCTTTCAGGAACGATGTTTGAAGATGGCATAATTTTAAGCAGCACCCGCCCTCCCTCCATTCAGCAAATGCTCTTCTCTGACAGATCCATCTGCTTGGGAAAGACTGTGTAGGCGATGTTCCTGGTCACAAAGGAAGAGTGACGGTAGCCAGCAGACCCTGCTGGGAGCAGAAGGGTGCCTTCAGGTATGCTGGAATTGGGGGAACATTTTGATGGCTCCATGACATAGATAACACATCTAATAAGTAGTGTGGGGAAATCCTATGAGCAACTTTGGTTCAAAGCTGTAGGGAAATTCTAGGTGAACGTGAAATCAAGTTAGGACACTCTACCTTTTGCCGGGACCTGCTGTCTTGGGAGACACTCAGGTTAGGCATTGAGCTCTCCAGTCTCTGCGGAGACAACAAATCATACCCGCGACACTTGTGGCACCCGAAGGACAGGGGCTCTGAACCCAAGGCCCACCAGCTCTGAGCCGCCCCCAGGCAATCTCCACTCTGGAGGCAGGGCTCTGGCTCCCTTGGGCCAGCTGGCCTTGACCTCCAGAGTCTGATGGAGGTCGCTGAGGCAGCTTGGGAGCTCCAGGTGCCGTCATCTCCTACAATTCATCCCAGCAAGCACTCCTCCTCAGCCCCTTTTTCTCCCCCTCACCCCAACGTCCACCCCTGCCAGGGAGAGAAGAGGAACTGGTGGGGTTCTGGAGACCCTTAGGGGGAGCTGAATGCTTGGGAGAGGCTCCCAGATTCTGGAACCAAGTCCATAAATCTAAGTCGGGTCACGGAGTTTCTTGGGATGATGACATATTCTCTTTGGAAGGCCTGAGGGGACTGCTGGTCAGAGACCCAGAGGAGGGCCATGAGGACTGGGGCTGCTGGGGTGCTGAGATGATT
Organism: Lontra canadensis; assembly: GCF_010015895.1. Classification (NCBI taxonomy): domain Eukaryota; kingdom Metazoa; phylum Chordata; class Mammalia; order Carnivora; family Mustelidae; genus Lontra; species Lontra canadensis. The sequence continues at coordinate 5,752,784 of NW_022631029.1, forward strand.
AAATAGGGAGTGGGGCCCACAGAGTCCCACCTGGTATTTGGCAGAAGAGGAAACTGCTTCCCAGAGTTGGGGGGCGGGGAACATGGCAAGCAGTGGCACAGGGAAGCCCCTCAGGGAAGGCTCCCCTCGAGACGACAGACAAGCCTCTCGGGGCTGGGGAGGCCCTGAAGGGTTCTGGCCCCGGTCAAGAAGAAAGAGGACTTCCATGGCGTAAAACTCAAGAGCATCTTCATTGAACAACTTAAAAACCGGTGGCTCTGGGACCCTCCCCCACGGGCTCTCTGTCCTGTTGTCACGTGCTCCCTGGGTCTGCATGGCTCCTGAGGGCAGACGGCGGGAGGAAGAAGGGGCCTCTGCGAGTGCCTGCCCCAGAGACATCGCTCACAGGAGCCACAGGGAGCCCAAGGACACCAGCAGAATGTAGCCCATGAGGGCGACTGGGCTCAGGAAGGCAAGGCCAGCCCTGTTGATGAACATCATGTTGGTGATCTGCTGCTTGATCCAGTAGGTGAAGTGGGAGGTGCTGGTGTAGATGCTCAGGTGGCGGGGCTGGTTGCAGCTCGGACTCCAGCTCACCACGCCCATCTGAATCCAGGTGTTGTTCACCTGGCAGACCAGGGAGCTGCCAGAATTATCCTGTGGATCAGAGGAGGGGAGGCATGAGGGAGGCAGCACGAGGACCTCACTGCTGGCGCTGTGGAAATTCACACCTTCTTGAACCAGATCCTGAGTGCGAGCTGCCTTGGGCTTGTGTCATCCCTGCTAATGAGGCATGGCTAGGAACCTGCTCTGTGACACGGGAGCTCTGCCCTGGGGCCCCAGCTCAGGGTCACACTGGCCTTCCTCTTCATTCTCCTGCTAACTCTTGACCAGAACCTCCACCCAACCCCCGTCCCCACCTCTGTGCTCCCTTAAATTCTGGTGGGCCTCCAAGGTGCCACCCTTGACCACCTTACCTTCTTTCCCACACTCCTGCTTGCAGAGTGACTATTTGAAATGCAAACCAGACCCCTCTTTTTGTGTAAAGCAAGTGCAAGTATAAGAATAATGTTAATAACAACAAGCATCAAAAACTCATAGCTGTTATGTCTGCTGAAGGCAGGTTTATGATTTTTTTTAAACTTCCTCTATGCTCTTCTGTATTGTTGAAAAGTTTTATAAATCAGAAAAAGAGCTGTCTCTATACATTTATATACATATATATATTTAATGTAACTCAAACCAAGATTTAAAGAACATAATCTAATTAAGAATGCACGAGACACTTAAGGAAAAAAATAATAAAACTATACCTAAGAATTAAAAGAAGACTGACAACTAGGTAAAGATATATTTTGGTTCTTAGGTGAGACGGCTGAAAACAACATAAAAATACCAATGCTCAACGTTTGGCTTTCTGTAGTATGCAAGGCCAGATACCCTATCTGACCTTGCTGTAGATAATTAAATATGTGTGATGTTAAAAAGTTCTCATTTTAAATGCACAAATGAGCTGGAAAGAAAATAAAGACTCCTCAGAGTCCAAAACCCAAGGGAGGGCTAAAACCCAGAGAGGTCAGCAAAGCCCACGTGGCTTTGGTCCCAAGGCTATTTGCCAAACCCGGTGAAACTGAGCTTCTGTTTCCACAGTGTTCCTCACTGGTGCCGGAGATAAAAGACAAAACCCAGGGCCTGTGCAAGGAGGGGAGCCCAAGGCAAAACCTCCTGCAAAAAGCTACGCCTCCAAAAAAGGACCATGCCCTCTGAGGACAGAGAAACTAGGAACACCTGCCCCTCATGTGAACTTGCAATTCGAATTCACACTATGTGTGTGATTCCAAAAACCCAACCAAGGATGTCGTTCAAAGTTGTCCTGGGTTTGTCATGTGCCCAGAGAATTCTCACAGAGGACACCCTAAGGAACATTTCCTCACTCTTTAAAGCATCATCCCACACATGGGGAAGTGGAGATACCATGAGCAAGTGCCAGCAGCAGGGGAAAAAAAAAAAAAAAAAAAGAACATAATTAGAGACTTCTTGGCTTCAGACTCAGGGATTATCACCCAGGGAAGGTTCAGTGTTTCTGGAAATGCAGCACTATTTCATAGGCTTGGGAGGGAGGCTATGGGTGTTGGCTGTGTTATTCTCTATTCTCTATATATGTTCTATAAATATGCTTTTGTCTCTTCAATAGAAAGCAAAAACTATTTTAAAAGATAACAGTGTCAATCCCCCTTACGTCACTCTCTAAAGTTCAAACAATTCCAAATAAAATGTCAGATGGATTTTTTTTTCAAGACCTTGATGATCTGATTCTAAAATTGATATTGAAGGGTATGAGTCCATGGATTCTATGACAGGTCTGAGAAAGAAGAGCAAATGGGAGAGTCAAGCTGGGGGAAGATTTGACCCACCAGAGTTTGATGTATTTCAAATCTGTAATTACAGAAACTGTGGTACTGGCATAAAAATAGGAAAACAGATAAGTCATGCCTTGGAGAGCCAACCCAATGCCAGCACGTGAGAAGATGTAGCACGTGCTCCAGAAAGCTCTGGGAAAGGAGATCTCTGTGGTAATGGTGGGAAACTGATGAAGAAAAATGAAGTTGGATCCTACCTAACAAAACTCTAGAGGAATTAAAACTCTCAACGTGTAAAGTTAAAGGCTCATTAAAAACATGCAGGCCATGACTTTACCTTGAGATGAAGCCCATGTTTTAAAATAAGATTCAAAGCCCACAAGTTGCAGAGGGAAGATGTGTTGGGCTTAATTACATCAAAATTATGACTATTCAGTGAAGGACACTGAATCTCATTGAAGATAGATGATGAATTAAGATAGGACATTTACTCTGTTTAAAACCAGGGGGAGGTCAATATTTAATATATTGTAAGGACACCCTGAATGTTAACAAGCAGAGAAAGAGAATTGAGAGACTGGGGAAGCTGGCAGAGTAGGAAAATCCTGGGCTCACCTCATCCCATGGATAAACCTAGATATCACCCACATCAGAGTAAATAAACCAGAAAATGACCCAAAGACTGGCAGAGCAAACTCACCACAACTAAATATAGAGAAGAAGCCACATTGAAGAGGGTAGGAAGGGTCAGACCCAGTCAGGAGCCAAACTGACCTATAAGACTATCTGTGGGAGGGTGGCATGCCACAGGTGGAGGGAGGAGAGAGGAGTCCCTCAGGCACAGGGGATCCCCTCTGCGAAGACAAATGTCCGTATCATTTGGCTTTGAAAACCAGAGGGACCTAACTTTGTGAGTTCTTACAATCCATGGAGCTTAACACTTGGAACTTTAAAAAATCAATGGCTCAGCTCTGAGAGAGACAGAGGGTCATAGGAAGTTGAGCCCCTGCTCTTAAAGAGATAGCATAACAAACAGCCATGGAAATACAACATAGAAGCAGCAGTTTAAAAAACACCTAGCATATATGAGAAGGAGATTCATTTACTAATCTCAGAGTGTGTGCTGGAGGGGCAGAGATTTTGGGGAGACTTCTCCAGGAAGGAAAGACCCAGCAGGTGCATTTCTCACCCCCACTCTTCCAGCCTAGATACATGGACACTGGCAGGAATCAGCCCCTTGAGAACCCTCTCCATCTAGTTTGCTAAGAGTGCATCCTCATCCCACTCCTCCATCCAAGCTGGCCTCAGTGGAGTTTTCCCAGGCAGCTGCAGATCATCTTCTTGCAGTGGGTCAGCACAGACCTTAGTGGCACTGTGCAACCTGCACCACATTCTCCTGCAAACTCACCCCTTCCAACACACCCTTGGCAGGAGACCATCCAAAGCAGTGCCACAAGCTTGGCAGGGTGCAACCAGGCCCAACAGGGGCCAGCACCACTCCAAAGTGACTCTAGCTCTGGGGAGAGGGGAAGATAACCACACATACCAGTCCAGCTGTAGCCCCCAGCAGTGGCCTGGGGGCAGACATCAGGACTGACTAGAGGCCCCACCCACCAGTGAAAGTTTTCAGGGGACAACACCTAAAAAGAGCATCCTACAGTTCAATGCTACTACAGTTCTTGCAAATACCTGCTCTGACTCAACTCAAGCCCATGGCAGCCCCAGACTGACCCAGTAACAATATAGGTACCAAATCTTGCCCATAGCAGGTGAAGAGAGCCATTGCGGATGACTGGACTGGAGGCAAACATGGCTCAACCACAATAGTAGGGTGCACACAACACACATAGGAGACATCCCTGAAATGCCAAGTTCTGGTGAACCGGGAACATTGTACTGAGGGCACTACAAAACCTCTTCTTCAGAAATCTCCTATTTGCAATAGCAGGAGGTGTAGCTGACTTTCCTAACACATAGAAACAGACAGAGAGTTAGACAAAATGAGACAGAGGAATATGTCCCAAGCAAAAGAACAGGACAAAAATCACAGCAAGAGAGCTAAACAAAATGGAGATAATATATTTAAAGTAATGGTCATAATAAAGCACCTGGATGACTCAGTTGGTTGAGCACCAACTCTCAATTTCAGCTCCAGTCATGATCTCAAGGCCATGGGTTTGAGACCGTGTCAGTCTCTGTGCTCAACAGGGCAGTAGGGAGTCCATTGGAGATTCTTTCCCTCTGCCTCACTCTTCCCGCCCCCCCCCCCCAACCCATTCATGTGCTCTCTCTCGCTCTCGCTCTCTCTCTCTCTCAATAAATAAATAAATCTTAAAAAAATAATAATAAAGGAATGGTCATAAAGATACTCACTGGATTTGAGAAAAGAGTGGAGGACCCCAGTGAGTCCCTCAGCAAAGAGATAGAAGAGATAGAAAACATAAAAAATAACAGAGATAAAGAAGTCAATAACTGAAATGAAAAATACACTAGTTGGAATTAATAGTATATTAGAGGAAGCAGAAAAATGGGTCAGTGGCCTGGAGGACAGAAAAATGGAAAGCAACTAAGCTGAACAGGAGAGAGAAAAATAGTAATAATAAAATAGATTAAGGGAACTCGGTGACACCATTAAGTGTAATAACATTATAGGGATCCGAGAAGGAGAAGAGAAAAAAGGAGGGACAGAAAATATATTTGAAAAATAATAGCTGAAAACCTTTCTAATCTGGGGAAGGAAACAAAGATCCACATCTAGGAGGCATGAAGAGCTCCTAATAAGATCAACTCAAGGAGGTCCACACCAAGACACATAGTAATTAAAATGGCAAAAAGTAGTGAAAAAAAGAAAATGTTAAAAGCAGCAACAGAAAAGAACTATATAACTATACACAAAGGAAACCCCATAAAGCTATTAGCTGATTTTTCAGCAGAAACCTTGAAGACCTATATATTGATATATTCAAAGTGCTGAAAGGAAAAAAAAAATCTACAACCAATAATATTCTATCCAGTAAGTCTACCACTCAGAATAAAAGGAGAGATAAAGAGCTTCCCAAACAAACAAAAGTTAAGGAATTCATGACCACTAAACCTGCTCTACAAGAAATATTAAAGGTGACATTTTGGTGGAAAGGAAAGACCATAAGCAGGAGAAAGAATAGTAGGAAGCACAAAAGCAGTAAAATAACTATATCTTTAAAATTAATCCAAGGACTCACAAAATAAAAAGATGTAAAGTTTGACACCATGTATCTAAAACATTAGGTAGGGGAGAGAGGAGTAAAGAATGGGTCCAAACTTAAGTGACCACCAACTTAATAGATACTGCTATATGCAGAAGATGTTACATACAAATCTGAAGGTAACCACAAATAAAAAACTGATGGTAAATATGCAAAAAATAAAGAGAAAGGAATCCAAGTGTACCACTAAAGAAAGCCAGCAAATTGTGAGACAGCAAGAAAAGAAAGGAACAGAAAAGAACTACAGAAACAACCATAAAACAAGTAACAAAATGGCAATGAGTACATAAATCTCAATAATGACTTTGAATGTAAATGAAGTAAATGCTCCAATCAAAAGACGTACAGTGAAGAATCAGACAAAAAAGCAAGAATCAAGGGCACCTGGGTGGCTCAGTGGGTTAAGCTTCTGCCTTCGGCTCAGGTCATGATCCCAGGGTCCTGGGATTGAGCCCTGAGTTGGGCTCTCTGCTCAGCAGGAAGCCTGCTTCCTCCCCTCTCTCTCTGCTTGCCTCTCTGCCTACTTGTGATCTCTGTCAAATAAATAAATAAAATCTTTGAATTAAAAAAAAAGCAAGAATCATCTATAGGCTGCCTACGGAAGACGACTTTCAGATTTAAAGACACATGCAGATTGAAAGTGAGGGGATGGAGAAGCACTGATCATGTAAATGGAATTGAAAAGGAAGCTGGGGTAGAAAGAGGGTTAAGGGAGACTCCAGAGTGTCCACCCCAGTCTCCAGATCCCTGACAGTTTGGTGAAGTGGGGACCCCGTTCCCAGGAGACCAAAGGAGGGCAAAGTGGTAGGGCTTGGCAAGATTTAAATCAAATCAATTTAAATCTAGACTTCTAATCAGACAGTGCATGTAATAACTAAAAGTGACTGCCCAAAGTGATGTTTGAGGGAGGGAAGAAGCTTTGACATAAGGCACGTTGGATTGAGGGAGTGGACAGAGATTTGAAAGAATAAAGCCATTTAGTGTGGATTTTCTAACGAACTGAGACTGCTCCACAAACAAATACAGGAGGGAATGAGTAGCACGATGTCATTTATGCATGTGAAAATACACATACAGCAACACTATGCATTTTTCAAAGATACAGGCATCTTTAAAGATATGTAATAAACAGATTTAAGTAGGTGCCTTTGCAGGAGAGAATATGGATGATGAAGGGGGAAATCAAGACAGTGATAATCCAGCTAATGATGATAACGTGAGGAGCCTTACCTGAGAGAGAAGATTAACTGGACTCCAAGGGCCCAGAGACAAAGAGAACTCAGAGACAATAGTGTGGAGAGAGAAAGATCTCAAATGTGGACATTTTCTTACCACAGTGAAATAAAACCAGAGCCCATAACAAAATGTGAACTACCCTAACAAAGGAAAAGAAATTAACTTTCAAAAATGTTAAAGTAAAAACAGAATTAAAATCTATGATTATTATGTAGAGCGATAAGAAAACCACATGTGGCCAAGCCCATGGCATATGGGCCTGAATTTCACATTGAGGAGTCTTGGTCTAAATGTTTTACTCAAACAAGAGAGAATGAAAATAATTTATTCATTATTGTTCTCAGTTATGTATTAGCTCACATTCAGCTCAAGACACTTGAAAAGGAATTAATAAAGACAAAAAAGGGATAATCCGTGCAGTAGAAAGCAGAAAATCATCACCTTGAGAAATGAAATCAATAGTTTGTTCTTAAAAAAACAACAGAATAGATAAGCACCTTGTAAATCTTGCCAAGAAAAACAGAAAGGGAAGGAAAATGCAAATACTTCATGGTGTGAGTAGAAAAGAGGCAAGAACCGCATCCTGGGAAAATACACTTCTTCAGAATCTGAAGAATGTTTGTAACCTCCTCTTTGTGGATTGAAGTTCTGGACGAAATGAGTAATTTCTAAGAAAATGCAAATCACATAAGTCCAATAACCACGGGCAAAACAACTTAAAATTGTGCCCACAACCTACCCCTCAAAGGAAAACAGGCCCACGTGGTTTCACAGGCAACTTCTATCCAGCATTCAAGGAGCAAATCCTTTATGTTGTTTCAAATGTTCCAGAACATGGGCTAACATTTTTCAAGTGAAGCCTAGTCTCGATTCTTTATCTTGATACAGGGGGTGACCTCCTCAGCATGCCTTAAAAAGAAGCCCAGCCTCATTGGAGGAAGAAAACAAAATGCAAAGGCCAGGTGGGTCATGATGCATGGATGGCTGTCCCAGGACATTTCTTCCCAGGCCAGTACCTTTCCTGGGCCCTGCACCCAACATGGCCCTGTGTCTGGCCCAGGGCCCAGCACGGGCTGTCTGTTGGATGAATAAACAAATTAAACATGTTCTTAAAAAAGGATATTATAAATCTGAATCTGACAGATGAGTGAAGCAGAAGGACACGGTGAGCAGGGAAAGACATCCTGGCGAGCAGGCTAGGCGGACATGAGGAGTCTGCTCTCTGGGCTGACTCGACAATTTGATCAGAGTGAGGAGTCATCTTGAGAGCTGCAGAAAATATGTCTTATGAAGCAAGGCATTCAGTCCTGGAATAAAATGCTAGAGCAGATCAGGAAGGAACGTCTCTTTCCCTGATAGATGATATGCCACATTAACATCGTGCTTCGTGATGAAGTGTGGGGAGAACATCCGTGAATGCCAGCAACAAGATAAGGCCCAGCTACAAATTCCAGGTTGTTTGGGGGAGACATACCCAAAGGAATGAAAAAACCAAACATCGTGAAAACCAAAGAGGTAAAATCATTACTAATTACAGCTCCTGGGATTGTAGGCCTGCACAGCCCGAGAGAGTCAACTAAAAATTCTTGGATATAACAAAAGAGTTCAGCTCACTCTTTTCAACAAGATATTTTCAACAAAAGGATGAGTCTGGGGGAAGGAAATAAAGAAAGTGAAAATGAAGGAAGGTCTTGTCCTGCTGAGGAAGAAGCTGTAGATGCTGATGGACTCTATTTTGTTAATTCAAGGCTAAATATGTGTGTGGGAAATATAAAGTGACCAGTAGCAGCCTGAAATTGAGACGTGACAACTTCTAAACTATTACAGCAGAAAAGTAGAGTGGAAAAAAAAAAATCAACCAGAAACATGAGGGGGAACAAAAAGAAACATTCTTCTTGGTAAATGAATTAAAGGATATGCTCCCAGATATGCTGACAAAAGCAGCATCCAGCTCTATGCCATTTAACAAGAGACACACTCGGGGTGCCTGGGTCGCTCAGTCATTAAGCATCTGCCTTCGGCTCAGGTCATGATCCCAGGGTCGTGGGATCGAGCCCCATGTCGGACTCCCTGCTCGGTGGATAGCCTGCTTCTCCCTCTGCCTATGCCTCTCCTTGTGCCCTCTTGCTCACTTGCTCTTGCTCTATCTCAAATAGATAAAATCTTTCAAAAAAAGAAAGAGAGAGAAACACACTCAAAACAAAATGGCACCATATCTCCTGGAAGACAGAGCCATGGAATATAGTTCTTGCACTGCAGTAGACAAGAAAAATCAGAAGTCTACCCATTGGAAAGGAGTTAAAGTCATCACTGTAGATGATTTGTCTCTGGACCTGTGAAATTAAAGAGAATCAACTAGGTCCAGAAAGAATGCTTGTTACATACACACACACACACGCACAAACCAAATATATAATTCAAGCAGAAAATACAATGAAAGAAAACATACTGCTTATAAGAGATATAAATCATGTAGGCATATTCTTAAGCAGGAGCGTGCAGTAACTATGCAGAGGAAACCGTAAATTCCTTGCTCTAGACAGAAAGAAATCAAACAAAATAGTCTATTTTCCTTAAGTTAATCTATTAATTTCCACCAAAATCGCCAAAGTCATTTTCTTTTTAACATTCTACTGAGATTGTTCAGTTGGAATGAACATGGGAGAACAGCCAGGCAAATTCTTTAAAAGGAAAATGATGAAGGAGGACTTGTCTGACCACATACCAAAAAAAAAAAAAAAAAAAAAAGGAATTAAAAAGCTACAATAATTTAAGAAGAGTGGAGTTGGCAGAGGAGTGAGACTGCAAGAGTCAGAGACAGACCAAAATAAGATGGGAATGCAGACTATAATAAAGGGGGCATTTCTTTTTTTTTTTTTAAGATTTTATTTTTAAGTAGGCTCTAAGCCCAACATGGGGCTCGAACTCACAACCCCAAGACCAAGAGGCACATGCTCCACTGACTGAGCCAGCCAGGCAGCCCCTAAAGGGGCCATTTCTAATTCATTGCCAAAAAAATTAAGTATTCAATAAAAGATTATATTTGGAGGAAAGGCTATATTTGGAGGAAAATAATATATTCCTTCTCTCAAACTTCCTGATGAATCGAAATTAAAATATTTAAAGAAAAGAATTAAGAACATGTATGAGTGAATAATTTTATAATCTTAGAGTGGGAAAGGTACTTCTAGGCACAGCACAAAAACCACTATCATCAAGGGAAATAATGATAAATCAAATTTTTAAATAACTCTTCGGAAAAAAGTCCACACCAAAAAAAAGGCAAATGATGGACAAATAGGGTAAAATATTATAAAGCATTTATAAAGGGTTAAAACTTCCAGCTCCCAAAGCTTTAAATAACTTTTTATTTTGAAGTAGTTTGAGACTCACAAAGAAGTTACAAGTATATTTTTATCCAGATTTACTAATTGTTAATATTTTACCATATTTGTTTTATATACTCTCTCTCCATGTATGTATGTGTGTTTATACAAAAAGTATACATATTTATAAAACATTTTAAATTACGTTGAAAAAGACATGATGTTCCTTCACCAATAATAAGTACAGCATATAACATTCAGAGTTTTTACAAATCAATAAAAAAAAGTAGTTTAATAGAAAATCAGGAGCAAAGGACCAAGAAAAGTGTTAATGGTCCACTGAACAACTCAAGCATCTCAGTCTGGACTCCTTCTGTTCTTTTACAATTTATTTAGAAGTTGAGTTCTTTACCTGACCCTGAGTAAGTGCTTGGGCAGAACCAGAAGTCTTTGCTCATGTGATTAATGTAATCATAGTCGCTGTGATGACACAGTCACATAAACATACCTCAATTCAGAAATCAGAATATCCATTCCCACACAACAGTCACGATGCCACACTTAACAGAAAGTAAAACTTCTCCCCACTGCTATCTAGGGCTTTTGGCAAGCAGGAGGCCTGGGAAGGAGGAAGCCAGGTCTGTTTTCCCCATTCCTTCCCTTCAGCAACCCTTCCAACCCCATCTTGCTAACCAGTTTTCTAAACCTTCCAAGGTTAAAGCAGGAGAGTGAAGAGGCAAGGAAACCCACTCATCCCCCAGGCACTTCCTGCTCTCTGGATCTTGGGGAGATTGATACCTGACTACCACTGAGTGGGCCAGCACCATACTCTGAGTGGTCTTGTTGAAACCCCTCCCAGGAGATCTGACTGTGGGACAGGAACCCACCCCCACCCCCATCCCTTAGATGGGGAGGAGTGAGTGCGCAGGAGCAGCTCTTTCCTGGGAAATTCTCATAAAATCACCTCCCACTTTACCATCTTGATCCTTTGATACACACACATTGTGGAACGTCAGTCACACAACTACCTTTGAATCTTGATACACAGTGTATTTTGATGACTTCATTGAAACTTCCCACTTAATAGCCTGTTGCACAAGCAATTTACAAAATTACCTGATTTCATGAAATTAAAGCAGAAATAAAAGTTTTAGTCTACCAGAGGAACAAAAGTTAAAATAAAAATAATGCCTAATTCTGGTGATGACATAGAGAAAATACTGTTGGCATTGATATAAATCGATCAAATATTTGAGAAAGCTAATTTGTCAATATTTTTAAACATTTTAAATGTGCATACAACTGATCTTGTAATTACACTTTTAAAAACTTATTTAGAGAAATATTTGAACAAATGTGCAAAGATCTATGAATAAAGATTTTTACTCTGGCATGGTAGAAAAATACTGAAATGAGTTAATAAGTCTATCAATAGGAGAATGATTATATAGATTCTGCCATAACAATATGAGAGAATTGTTGTTCAGTATTTAGGAAGAAAGGACTGTATTTATATAGACAGTCTGAGATAGCTCAGGATCTATTTCAAGTAAAAGAAAAAATTTGGAGAATAAAATTATAATACAGTCTTTCATTAAAGATTAAAAACTAAGAAGAGACCCTAAAACTTTTTTAGAGGTTCATATATGAATAGAAAGAAAGTGTTAAGGATAGAAACTAAACAACTTAGAGGGGAAATTTCTAGGTAGTTTGATTATAGGAGAGTTTCGTTTCCCAATTTTTTCATTTATGTACTACCTTTTGAAGGAAATGCATGCATTTCCTTTCAAATCACACTATATATATTTTTAAAATAAGGTAGCCATAAAGGAATCACAATAGTACAAAATTTAAGAGATGAAACCACATTTAATTAAAAGATGATTTCATGGTTTTAAATACTTCAAACACAAAACTAAATCTTTTTGCTAAATCAAAATCTAAATCAAAATCTTTTTGCTCAAGAAAAAAAATCGAGCTCAAGGGAAGAAGGAGAAAAATTAAGAGAAATAGAAAACAATGAGATAAATATTAAAAACTTAACTACATACCAGGCAACTAGGCAAGTTGCAACATATTCCATGTAATTGGTATTGCTGTATGCATTACCACATGTATAACCACGTGACGACTTGGTCAGAAATCATTAATGAAACAAACAAGCACACGTGTATTTGAGGATGGAAAAAAAAAACACTTCTAAATAAGTCATGGGTCAAAATAAAATAAGAATGGGAATTATAGAAAATACTTGAAACTGGATAACAGTAAAAATGTTACATATTAAAATACATGGCATTAGGCTAAAGCAGTATTTAGAGGGAAATTTGTAGCCTTAAACACTTTTTTTTAAAGATTTTATGTATTTATTTGACAGAGATCACAAGTAGGCAGAGCAGCAGGCAGGAGGAGGGGGGAAGCAGGCTTCCTGCTGAGCAGAGAGACTCATCCCATGACCCTGGGATTATGACCTGAGCCGAAGGCAGGGGATTTAACCCACTGAGCCACCCAGGCACCCTGCCTTAAACACCTTTATTAGAAAAGAAAAAAGCTCAAAAATACATTGGAGGTCTTCTTTATCCACTCATTTATTGATGGGCCCTTGGGCTGCTTCCATATCTTGGCTGTTGTAAATAATGCAATCTGTGTAGGGATGCATTTATCTTTCCAAATTAGTGTTTTCGTTTTCTTCAGGTAGATACCCAGCAGTGGAATTATTGGATCATAGAGTGGTTCTACTTTTTAACTTTTTGAGGAAATTCCACACTGTTTTCCACAGTGGCAGCACCGGTTTGCATTCCCACCAACAGTGCAAGAGGGTTCCTCCTTTCTCCACATCCTCACGGTTGCTTGCTGTTTCTTGTGTTGTTAATTTTAGCCATTCTGACAGGCATGAGGTGATATCTCATTGCGGTTTTGATTTGTATTACTCTGATGATGAGCGATGAGCATCTTTTCATGGGTCTGTTAGCCATCTGTAGGTCTTCTTTGGAAGAAATGTCTTTTCAGGTCTTCTGCTCATTTTAATCAGATTTTTGGGTTTTTTGTTGGTTTGGGGTATTTTTTTATGTTGATGGTTTCTTTACATATCTTGGATAATTAACCCACTATAGGAAATATCATTTGCAAATACCTTCTCCCATTCCATAGGTTGCCTTTTCATTCTGTTGATGTTTTCCTTTCCTGTGCAAAAGTTTTTAGTTTGGTGTAGTCCCAATTGTATTGTTTTTGTTTTGCTCTTGTTGGCCTTGCCTGAGGAGACAGATTCAAAAACATAATGCTAAGACTGATATGCAAGAGTTTATCGCCTGTTTTCTTTTAGGAGTTTTATGGTTTGGGGGTCTTACATTTAGGTCTTTAATCCATCTTGAGTTTATTTTTGTGTATGGTGTAAGAAAAGGGTTGAGTTTCACTCATTTGCGTGTAGCTGTTTGGTTTTCCCAACACTACTTATTGATAAGACAGTCTTTTCCTCATTGTATATTCTTGCCTCCTTTGCCATAGATTAATTAACCATGCAGGCATGGGTTTGTTTGGGGGCTCTCTACTCTGTTCCACTGATCTGTGCCCATTTTTGTGCCAGTACCATACCGTTTTGATTACTCTAGTTTTGTAGTATAGCTTGCAATCTGGGACTGTGATACCTCCAGCTTCGTTGTTCTTTCTCAAGTTTGTTTTGTCTATTCTGGGTCTTTAGTGGCTTTATACAAATTTTAGGATTTTTTTTCTAGTTCTGTCAAAATTCCTGTTGGTATTAAGATAGGGATTGAACTGAATCTGTAGATTGAGTTGGGTAGTATGGACATTTTAATGATTAATTCTTCCAAACCATGAGCATGGTATATCTTTCCATTTATTTGGGTTGTCTTCAATTTCTTTCATCAATGTCTTATAATTTTCAGAGTACAAGCCTTTCACCTTGTTGATTAAATCTATTCCTAGGTATTTTATTCTTTTTGATGCAATGGAGTTGTTTTCTTAATATCTTTCTGTTACTTCATTATTAGTGTATAGAAATGTAACAGATTTCTATATATTCATTTTGTATCCTGCAACTTTACTGAATTCCTTTATTCTGTTAGTTTTTTTATGGAGTCTGTAGGGTTTTCTATATATAGTATATCATCTGCAAATAGAAACAGTCTTACTTCTTCTTTACTAATTTGGTTGCCTTTTATTCCTTTTGTTTGTCTGATTGCAGTGACTAAAACTTCAGTACTATGTTGAGTAAAAGTGGCAAGAGTGAACATCCTTGCCTAGTTCCTGACCTTAGAGAAAAAGCTTTCAGTTTTTCATCATGAGTATTTTGTGCTGGCGGATTGTCATATATGGCCTCTATCATGTTGAGGTATCTTGCCTCAATACACATTTTGCTGAGAGTTTTTACTATGAATCGATGTTGAATTTTGCCAAATGCTTTTTCTACATCTAATGAAATGATCATATGATTTTTATCCTTTGGTTAATGTGTTGTATCATGTTGATTGATTTGCAGATATTGAACCATCTTTGCATCCTGGAAAAAATCCCACTTGATCATGGTGAATGATTCTTTTAATGTATTGTTGAATTCAGTTTGTTAATATTCTGTTGAGGATTTTTGCTTTGATGTTCATTAGGGACATTGGTCTATAATTTTCTTTTTGTGTACTGTCTTTGTCTGGTTTTAGTATCAGGGTAGTGCTGGCCTCATGGAATAAATTTGGAGCCATTCTTTCCTCTTCAATTTTTTGGAATAGTTTGAGAACAACAGGTATTAACTCTTCTTTAAATGTTTGGTAGAGGGGCGCCTGGGTAGCTCAGTGGGTTAAGCCTCTGCCTTCAGCTCAGGTCGTGATCTCAGGGTCCTGCTCAGCTGGGAACCTGCTTCCCCCTCTCTCTCTGCTTGCCTCTCTGCCTACTTGTGATCTCTCTGTGTCAAATAAATAAAATAAAAGAATCCAACTTCTTTTTTAAAAAAATAAAAAATAAATGTTTGGTAGAATTCACCTGTGAAGTCATCTGGTCCTGGACTTTTTTTGGGGGGGGGAGTTTTTTTTATTACTGATTCATTTTTCATTACTAGCGATCAGCCTGTTCCAAATTTTGATTTCTTCCTCATTAATTCTTGGAAAATTACATTTTTCTAGGAATTTATTTGTTTCTTCTAGGTTGTCCAATTTTTTAGTGTATTATTTTTCACAGTTGTCTCTTATAATGCTTTGTATTTCTGTGATGTTAGTTGAACTTCTCTTTCATTTCTAATTTTGTTTATTTGAGCCCTCTCTCATTTCCTTGATGAGCCTGCTAAAGGTTTATCAATTTTATCTTTTCAAAGAACCAGCTCCTAATTTCAGTGATCTTTTCTATTGCTTTTTTAGTCTCTATTTTGTTTATATCACTCCAATATTTATTGTTTCCTTCTACTAACTTTGGGATTTGTTCTTTTTCTTGTTCCTTCAGATGTAAGTTTAGATTGTCTGACATTTTGTTTCTCAAGGTAAGCCTGTATATTATAAACTTCTTTTTAGTCAAAGCATTGCCAATTTTGTTTTTTGCTTTGTTTTGTTTTGTTTTGAAAAAACTGGTCATTACTTTCAATGTTACTTTATTGTTTATTTTGGTCTTTATTTTTATTTATTTATGACTTTTCTTTGTTATTTCCTTCCTCTACTAAATTTCAGCTACAACTCTTCTTTTTCTAGCTCCTTGTGGTGTAATGTTGTTTATTTGAAATTTTTCTTAATATAAGCACTTATAACATAAATTTCACTCTAACATCTGCTTTGCTGCATCTCATAGGTTTTAGAATAGTGTTTTCTTTATCTTTCCTTTTGAGACATATTTTGACTTGCCATTTTATGTCTTATTTGACCCATTGCATGTGCAGAAGAGTGTTGTATAATATTTATGTATTAAATATTTAATATATTTACATTGTAAACTTTCCAGTTTTGTTTTATTGTTTATATTTAGTTTTGTACCATTGTGGTTGGAAAATACCTTTGGTATGATTTCAGTCTTAAATCTGTAATATTTATCATATTTAAATATGATATTTTGATCAGAGTATTCTTCTATGTATACTTGAGGAAAATATGTATTTTTCTTGGATGGAATATATTCTATACATCTCTTAGAACCATGTATTCTGAAATATGCTTCAAGTAAAAAATGTTCTTTTTGAAAAAAAAAATAGTAACTTTAACTGAGGGTACTCATTTAAAATAAAGCATATCAAGGGCACCTTGGTGGCTCAGTGGGTTAAACCTCTGCCTTTGGGCTCAGGTCATGATCTCAGGGTCCTGGGATTGAGCCCTGCATGGGGTTTTCTGCTCAGCAGGGAGCCTGCTTCCCTCCCACCCCACCCCCATCTGCCTCTCTGCCTACCTTTGATCTCTCTCTGTCAAATAAAAAAATAAAAATTTAAAAAAAAATAAAGCATATCAGTGGGGAGGTGGGGGGATGGGTGAAATAGGTGATGGGGAGTAAGAGTCCACTTACCATGAAGAGCACTGCATAGTGATGCATAGATTTGCTGAATGACTATATTGTACACCTAAAACTAATGTAACACTGTATGTTAACTATATTGGAATTAAAATTAAAAACAACAAATATTTTTAAAGAGGAACTGATTTTGCCTCATCTCAAAGATTTTGGTCCATTGCATTTCCATTCTCATTTGTCTCAAGTTATTTTTTTAATTTCCTCTTTGATTTCTTCATTGACCCATTGCTTATTTGGGAGTGTGTAGTTTAGCTTCCACATTTCCATTTTTTTCCAGGGTATTGGTTTTTTATTTTATTTATTTTTTTTTGTAATTGATTTCTAGTTTTATACTGTTGTTGTCAGAAAGATGCTTGATAGGATTTCAATCTTCTTAAATTCACTGAAACTTGTTTTGGGGGCCTAACATGTGATCTATCCTGGAGAATGATCTATCCTGGAGAATGTGCACTTGTGCACTTGAAAAGAATGTGTATTCTGCAGTTTTTGGATGGGATGTCTTATATATATATATGTATGTATAATATATATATTATATATACACCATATATATATATATATATATATACACACACACATACATATATATTATACATATAAAACATTCAGCAGCATATATATTATATTAAAGTCCATCTGACCTAGTGGGTTGTTTCCTTGCTAAATTACCCCAAAATTGTTGTACTACTGTTAATTTCTTCTTTTACATCTGTTAATACTTGCTTTATGTATTTAGATGTTCCTATATTGGGTGCATAGATATTTACAATTGTTATATCCTCTTGTTAGGTTCATTCCTTTATCATTATGTAGTCCCCTTCTTTATTACATTAGGGTTTTTTTTTATTTCTTTTGTCTAATATAAGCATTGTTACCCCAGGTTTTTTTCCTTTTTGCTTCAATTTGCATGGAATATCTTTTTCCATCCCTTCACTTTCAGGTTGTATGTATCTTTAGTTCTGAAGTGAGTCTCTTATAGGCAGCATATAAATGGGTCTTGCTTTTTTTTTTTTAATCCATTCAGTTAAGTGGAGCACATTTAGCCCATTTACATTTAAAGTAATTACTGATAGTTATATACTTACTGCCATTTTGTTAATTGTTATCTGGTTGTTTTTATAGTTCTTCTCTGTTCCTTTCTTCCTCTCTTGTTCTCTTCTCTTGAGATTTGATGACTTTCTTTGGTGTCATGCTTGGATTCCTTTCTCTTTGTGTGTTTGGGGGGGTATTTATTATAAGTTTTTGACTTGTGTTTACCATTGAGGTTCATAACATCCTATCTATATAGCAATCTATTTTAAGTTAACATCACTTAAGTTTGAACATATTCTCAACACTACATTTTTATATCCCCATCACCTCCACATTTTATGTATATGATTTTTTTTTTTTTTTGCAATGGATGCCATTGGGACAAATGCAAGTCCACATGAGGAAATAAATAAAAATAGTTCTCTCTCAATCTTACACCATTCACAAAATGAATGCCTATGGATTTAAGATGTCAATGTGAACACCAAAATTTCCAAACTTTTAAGAAAAAAATAATACAGGAAAATGTCTTTATGACCTCAGGAAAAGGAAAGATTTCTTAAATAAGGTGCAGAAAGCATAAACCAGAATGGAAAACATGGATCTCCATTTGATACCATAAAACCTAAACTTGGGGCACCTGGGTGGCTCAGGGGTTTCAGCCTCTGCCTTCGGCTCAGGTCATGATCTCAGGGTCCTGGGATTGAGCCCCGCAGTGGGGAGCCTGCTTCCTCCCCTCCCCTGTCTGCCTGCCTCTCTGCCTACTTGTGATCTCTCTCTCTGTCAAATGAATAAATAAAATCTTTAAAAAAACAAAACAAAACAAAAAAACAAAACCTAAACTTCTCTTCAGCAACAGACGGTGGGAGCATAATGAAAAACTGGGACAAGATACCTGAAATATATACAATGAAGACAGAACCAGTATCCAAAATATAAAAATATAATAAAAAGAAAAAGGCAAACAATAGAAAATGTGCAAAGTAGCTGAAATAGTGATTCATAGAAGAAGAATCACGAATGGAGAACGAGCATGGGAAAAGATGTATAACTGTACTAGTAACTGGGGACATGCTCACGGCAACCACAATGGTGTACTATCGCTCTGTTTCTCACTTAACAGAATGGAAAACGTGTTATAGTCTGCCAGTACCAAAAATGTTGGCAACAATAGGGAACAGCAGAATTCTCAAATGCTGCTCTAAGAATATGGATTCATACAATCACTTTGGAAAACAATTCGGCAATAACTATTGAAGATGAAGGTATGCACAGCCTATGACCCACAAGTTCCCTGCAGGATACATCCCATCGAGAAATTTTGGAACATGTAAATGGGGAGATGTGTGTGAGACTACCTAGCAGTGTGTGATATGAAAAGAACTGAAACCTGGGGCGCCTAGGTGGCTAGGTCGGTTGACTTGATTCTGGCTTAAGTCATGATCTCAGGGTCATGCTACGGAGCCCTGTGTTGGGCTCCATGCTCAGCAGGGAATCTGCTTGAGATTCTCTCCCCCTGCCCCTCCCCTGTTCCCTGTGCATGCACGTGCTTGCTTTCTCCCTCTCTCTCAAAAATAAATAAATACAATCTTTAAAAAAAATTTTTTTAAAGACCTGAGATGTATTGCCAATTATTACCATTATTGGGGACAAATGCAAAGATTATTTTCTGCCCTATTTTACAGACTTGGAAAATGAAGACCAAGGAAAGGAGATTTTTATAAGGTCATATAGTGCCCTGTGAAAAGGAAGACATAGCCCCTGAAAGCCCTCTCCCTGCCCTGGGCCACACACCCCGCACCTGACAAGAGTCCATGCCCCATTCTGAGCTGACACACAGCATGTCCTTCCCAATGAAATCCTTCTTGTCCTTCAAGAAGAGGAACTGATACTGCTGATGGCAGGTTTCACTGCTTATGATCTTGACAGCCATCTCATGAAGACTGTAGGGGTTCTTTGGGGTTACTGAAGAGAGAGAGAGAGAGAGAGAGATCCTTCCTTGTCATCCCTGCAACTGTCGGGCACACCTACAACTTGAAGTTGCCCAGATTCACTAGGGTGGGAGGCAGGGCTGTTTCCTGGGATGGTAATTTGTGAAGGTCCCATCCCCATGCCTGACTTTTTGGGGGGAAAAAAACACTAAACTCATTACAAAGACTGAAGCAAAATTATCCCCGGGGGCTCAGAGCAACACCCAGGCACTGAATGAGGACGAGGAGAGATTCCTGCAATAATTCAGGTTTCATGAGGGTGGAGGCTAAACTCTGACAGCTCCATGGCTACCTGGTAAGATGTCAAGACCCCAGAGCCCAAAGTGCGCCACCCCCTGGAAGGCAGGATCCCACAAACACTCCTCGATTCTAGGACTCGAGGGTGACACCCACAAAGGCCAGATCTCCAGGAATTATTGGTGCCTGGCGGTAATGAGTATGCATGAATGCTGCCCAAAGCCTTAATGCTTCCTGAGACCATGGTCCATATACCACTTGCAGACAGAGAACCCCATTAATAGCTAAAGATCAATTCCCTGCCATGTTGCAAGTTGTGGGCTTGGCACTGGATTTAACCCCACTTTGGCAACAGAGGTTCATGAAGGTTATGTATGTCTTTTACACAAGAGCCCTGTATGTATCTTCCTAGTAACAGAGGTCAGGGTAATGTGCAGTGTGTGTGAGTTCTCAGGAATGTCTGCTGATGGAGGGAACAAGTGAATAAAGGAATGAACAAAAAGAGGCGCCTGGGTGGCTCATTCGGTTGGGCATCCAACTCCTGATTTTGGCTCAGGTCATAATCTCGGGAATCGTGGGATCAAGCCCCAGATTAGGCTCCGGGATGGGCATGGAGCTGGCTTGGGATTTTCTCTCTCCCTCTGCCTCACCCACCCCAACCCCAGCCCCCACTCACTCTCTGTTTCTCTGTCTCAAGTAGATAGATAGATAGATAGATAGATAGATAGATGATTGATAGATAGATAGACTGATAAAATGAGCCCATGCTGGAGTTGTGTTCTGAAGAGTCCAGGGTCTTGGCCCCTCTGCCTGCCTTCACTCACCTCGAGTGCCTTTACGTCCCCACCCGATCACCCAGCACAAGGTTCCGACAGATGGCTTGAATCTGTTGTTGGGAAGGCAGACGGGCTGGATGAGGGGGGACCAGGAGATGTGGTCCCTGAGCTTCAGGAGAGCAATGTCCTGGGATATGAGGTTGCGGAAATCCTCATGAATCACAACGCGGGTGAGCAGGAGCTGAGTGTCGTTGCCTGGGAGGTGCTGGACTCCCATACTCACAGAGTACATTTTGGGGTCCTTGGATCTGCAGGGCCAGGGGTAGGAGGCAGGTAGCCAGCAGTGAGGCCAAAAGTGTTTGGAGAGACACAGACTGAGTACAGCATAGCATCTCCAGCCCCCTAGTCCCATATCCCCGGATTTACCATGGGGCTCCCCCTGGGGCCAGAAAGCAAAGCCCCTGGGACCCACTGGCCACTCTGACTGACCTCTGCAGGCAGTGTGCAGCCGTGAGGACCCACTGGTGGTGGATGAGGGAGCCGCTGCAGATGTATGCTCCCAGAAACAGGATGCTCACATGCCAAGGCCACTTGCCTACCTCCACCAGCTTCCCCTTCACCATCTTGCAGGCAGTGTTGGTATGACCACAGGTCTGGAACCAGGGATCTAGGGAAAATGGTAAAAGGGGACTATACCAGCCCAAAGCAGATTCTCAAATGGCCCTCCCACTGCTGTGCACAGCAGACCATCGAGGCAGAGAGCACCACATTCTAGCCACCACACAGGTGGCCAAGGGAATCTCATACAGCCCTAAAAATGACACCCAAAGGCCCAGAGGCAGCAAATGCCCAGCCAGAAAGGACTGGACAGTGATGCCATATTGTACAACTCCAGGGCCCACCTTCACAGCCCCGCCCCAGGAGGTGTGCTCTGTGTGACCATAGGTGGAAGTGAGTAGTGATGCTTGTCAGTCCCCACGTTGACCCTTCCTGTCCCCAACAGGGAGGGGTGGGAGGAGAAGGAGCTTCATGGAACTAGTTTGGAGACTGAGATCTTGAATTGGACCGTCTTGCACTGGGATTTAATAACTGAACATTGTTGAGGACAGGAAAGGGAAAAATGCTACCACAAAGGTTGGAGACCAAGAAGAAAGACAAATAAGGTTTTTTATGCATATAGCCTGCTGTCACGTTTGGGCTGGCCAACAAGCTGTTAACACACAATCACGGATCAGAGGGAAAGCTAGACATGTGTTTACAGCCGTCAGAAGCTGGTGTGGTTCCAGAAAGTCTGTTTCCCTCAGTGTGCATGCCAAGCAGATCATCAGGGACTCAGAAGCAGTAACCAAGACTTGTCTTTGCCTAGGGAGGGTCCATGATGCTGGTGGAGGGGTCCAGAGTAAATGAAACAAGTTGGGATTGGGAGGGAGACAAACCATAAGTGACTCTTAATCTCACAAAACAAACTGAGGGTTGATGGGGGGAGGGGGGTTGGGAGAGGGGGGTGGGGTTATGGACATTGGGGAGGGTATGTGCTATGGTGAGTGCTGTGAAATGTGTAAACCTGGCGATTCACAGACCTGTACCCCTGGGGATAAAAATATATTATATGTTTAAGTTCCTGGAAAAAAAAATAATAATCAGACAAGCCTAATAATCTATGGTGGTCCATATACTTTAGCAGAAACATCTAGTGAGCCCTGCCTCATAGAAGTCCCCCCAAACCATTCAACCATGTCCCAGGGCTCCTGGTACAATGACATGTAGATGGCCGCTTCCCTTGCCACAGACTTTGATGGCTGGACACCTTTGCCCACAATAGGGCCCTCCACAGGGGTCCACAGGCACCCTCACGAGGCCCCACATCTCCATGGACTTTTGTCTTGCCTTCTCTCGCTGTTCCTTTCTTGCTCATGTCTCTGTCCAGTGGCTTGCTGTCCGATGTTCCATCTCCCCCCAGCAGGGAGCCACATTTCCAGCTCCTCTCATGTGCTATGGTAGGGTTCTGGCTACCTTGTTTCAGAGGACAGCCTGCCCAACGGACACTGTCCCACTCCGGGAGGAAAGAAGAGTTCCAGAAGCCTGCCTTTTCCTTCCTCACAAAGCTGTGGGCCCTGCGGAGCCAGGGTTCTGTACAATGACCTTCAGCACCTAAAAAGTGACTGGCCTAGGGGCAGGCATGGGCTTCGCATGCGTTCCCCAGGCTCACATCCATAACAACACCTACTCCAACCTTCTGCCTCAAAACCTCACACAGGAATTGCAGGATTCTGCCTGGAGATGCCAGACTCCCCCAGATCTGGGGGAAGCCATGATGGATTGGCAGATCACCCTCCCCAGAGGCCCAGCATCACTAACCCACACACAGGGGACCCTCGGGGGCTCAAACGGACTCCACAGCAGACGACCTCTACCCCTTCTTAGAGCCCAGAGTCACAGCACGCCCACTTACAAGCCGCACCTTGACGTCACGGCCCACGCTCAACTGTGGCAACAGGAAAACGTGTCTTGGCTCGTTGACCTCTGTCTCTGTAAGGTCACACCACCCCACCCCAACTCCCACATCATCATAGGCACCGCAGTCAGCTCTGGGGGGGCAGAGCCCACCTTCACTGCCCTAAAACATCCCTGATGTCCAGGGGCAGCCCTGAGCAGGACACTCACTCACTCACTCACTGTATAAGGCACTGGTATGAGAAGGGGAGGCGTGCAGTGAGGGAAAAAGAAAGGTGAGGTCCCTGCGTTGGGGGACATGTCCCTACCCATAGACGCCACACCAGCATGTTTCCTGACAAGGGGCTGAATGGTCAGCCGGTTGGTGACCTGAGCCAGGGCTGCCACGGCCAGATCACACGTGGCAGCTGAGAGGACTTCTGCCACACAGCGCCCCAAATGTTTCACCCAGAAGAGTCTCCTGAAAACTGGTGTTGACTCCAACTCCGCAAGTCGCGTTAAGTCCCCTGGGCCTCAGTTTCCTCTTGTGAAATGGAGGCACTGTAAAGCCCAGCTCACATGGTTGAGACCATGGGTCGGTAGCATGAAGCCGTCACTCACACCTCACACTGTCCTGGTTCTCCGAGATCACGCCCCTCAAATAAGCTCATCTGGTCCATGGCTGTTAGCTTGTTCCCCAATTTTTTTAAAAGATTTTATTTATTTATTTATTTATTTATTTATTTATTTATTTGTGTGAGAGAGAGAGAGAGTGAGAAGCAAGTGAGCACACAAGCAGGGGGAGCAGCAGGCAGAGGGAGAAGCAGGCTCCCCACTAAACAGGGACCCTGATGCGGGATTCAGTCCCAGGACCCTGAGATCATGACCTGAGCCATAGGCTGATGCTCAACTGAGGTGCCACCCATGCACCCCTGTTCCCCAGGTTCTAACAAGGCACTTCCCTCTGGTCGTGGCCATTCTGTGAACCAGAACTTCTGCGACACCCTCTGGGTCCCTAGGCTGGCACACCATGCAGGCTGGTGATGATGTGCCCATCAGGATATGGAGAAATTGAGGCATGAGGACAGCACCCCCCTCCCCTGCCTCTCTCCCATGTCCTTAAAGCCTTACCTTCAAAATACAGGGTGTTCCCAACTCTGGCAGAGGCAAGTGGAGATGTGAGGTTCTGAAGATCTCCTGGCCCACACTCCATGGCTAGCAGGTGCCTAGCCTGCAGTGGTCCCCAATGGGACGTGGGGGGTGGGGGTGGGGCAGGGCATCTCCACTATGTGAGAATTCTAGAATTCATGGTTTGTTTATTCACGGTAGCGGGGAGTGGGCCTCTGCCTCAGGGTTGGGGGCTCACCCAGCTGGGACAGAAGCAGGATCCTGAGAAGGAGAGAGTGTGGTCATGGTGAGGGCTGGCCTGCGTGATAATGGGATGCTGCCGCCAGGCCACTCCCTGGAATGATGCGCCTAGTGCCTAGCCCTGAGCCTGTGACAGCAGCTGGTATCTGGCTCATGACAGTGCCTCCTGGGCTCAGCCTTGACCTTGATGGTGCTCCTGTGTGCCTAGTCCTGAGCCCACTATACCACCTGTAGACCCCGATGCCCAGTCCAGTCTCCATGAAACCCTTCTGAGGACACCCTGCAGGTGTGGGAACTGAGGAACTGGAAGGGGACGATGGCTAGTTCCTACTGGGGGTGCCTGAGCCGGAACTGGAGGTTTCCTTTTTCCCCACAACCTTGGCTCCTGGGTAGAGGGAGGCCAGGTGTTCTGGGCCTGGGAACATGACTTTTGGAGAGGAAGAAGCTTGCAGGCCTGGGTCTTCATGAGCCAGCAGAAGAAATGCCTTCTTGAGGAGCCCTCCCCAGCACCTCACTGAGGTCCCCAAGAAGGCATTTCTTCTGCTGGCTCATGAAGACCCAGGCCTGTAAGCTTCTTCCTCTCCGAAAGTCACGTTCCCCCCAGGGACCCCATGTTCTTCACACTATCCATTAGGACAGCTCCCTCCTGCCCCTCCTCGCCAGGGTTGCCGAGGATGCAGGGTAACCAGGTTGTTGGCACGCTGCTGGGGTATGGACCGGACCAGCATGGTGGGGAACTATGGGATCATTTAGTAAGGCAGAGTGTGTGCCTGTCCCACAACCTGTACGCACCCTCCCACTTGCATGCCCTGGACACGGTCATGCACAGATGCACAGGAAGATTCTAAGGACGGTTCACACCAGTGCTGCTGGTTAGAGCCCTAACTGAAAGCTAACCAAGGCAGGGAGGAGGCTCAGAATGCTTGCCAACAGTGAGTGACCTGCTCCACGTAGCGACGTGGCCAATGTCATAACATGCCACGGAGTGAAAGAAGCCGGACACGGAAAGGTACATACTGTGTGAAATTCAAAAACAGGCAAAACAAACTATGTCTAGAGATCCATGGCAGAAAACCAAGGAAATGATTCTCCCTACAAGCACATTTCCTCTAGGGGGAAACAGTGAGAAAGAGGGAGAGAGAAAAGAGGGGAGGGAAAGGGAGGGGAAGGGAGGAAAAAAATCCAGAGAAGGAAAACCCTATCTACTCTCCTGCCTTCGTGGAAAATAATTCTCTGGGGGAGGGGGTTAATCAATGAAACAAAATAAGAAAATTCAACAAAAAACCAAGCATATCCACCATCACCACTGATGTGAATACAAAAACCCTTTACTTTTAAAAGTCAAAGATTCTTGTATTGGGTAAAAGAAAAGTCCATTCACATGCTACTTATCAGAGAGCCACCTAACACAAAGTGACATGAAGCATAAAAGTAAAAAGAGAGGTAAAAATATATAATTATATGCAAGTGAAAACGTGGCAGTGTTGCTAGCTAGAGATGTGATTCAGGACAAAAGCTTTACACAGAAAAGGCTATTTCATGTTGGGAAAAGATAAAAATTAGAATGACTACGTAACATCATAAAGTTCTCTCCATCGATCACATAACATCGATCACATAAAGCAAAGTCAATCAGTGATCTGCGAGAAACCGAAACACCTCCCTTTAGGGGGCAGGCGTCTCCGACTATCTTAGGGGGAATGGAACAGGTATAAAAATGAAGCACCCATTAGACTAGTAACAGGACCACAGTAACTGCCCTGAAACCTGAACAGTTTGGGCCACACTTTTGTACCACGATATGATGACTCAAGGATTTAATAACAAAACAGTGAATGCCTTAGCTGAAATTTTTAAAAATAAACTTTGTTAACTTACTTTGATGAAATAACATTCTATAAACTCTTCAGAAAATATTAATAATTAGAGCAATGCATTAAAAATTTACTGGGTGTGTTCAAAGCAAATCTACAACCTTAGGGATATTCGTTATTGAATAACAAAGAAAGCAAATGAATTAAAAGCTCAAATCAGGAAACTGTAAAAGATATAAAATAAAGCCAAGTTGGGCACCTGGGCAGCTCAGTCCAGTTAAGCCTCTGCCTTGGGCTCGGGTCATGATCTTGGAGTCCTGGGATCGAGCCCCATCATCGGGCTCCTGGCTCAGAGGGGAGCCTGCTTCTCCCTCTCCCTCTCTGCCTCTCCCCCTGTTCCTGTTCACCTTCTCTCTCTCTCAAATAAATATTTTTTAAAATAAAAATATTAAAAAATAAAACCAAGGAAAATCTTTTGGAAACATGTACAAAATATAAAATTATACCCTAATCAATTAGGACAGCAGAATTATGAATGAACTCTATGATCTGGATCTTTGAAAAAACAAATAATATCAATTGGGACAAAGACAAATTTTATACCGCTAGGGTATAACCCACCAAAATTGTGTAGTATGCATGTACTTTGCATCTTACCAAAGTAGCTTTGATACATAAAGTAAGAATTGCTAGAACTACAAGAAGTCTTAATTCTCATGGTAAGCCTCTCAGAAATCAATGGGTTATATAGACATAAAATATTTGAAGTGTTGAACGGATTTGAATAATACAGTCAACAAACCTGGTTCAATCAGTTATGGCTAGAACTCTGCTTCAAAACACACAATGTTTTCATTTCAAACACACATGAAACATTCACTAAAACTGAGCAGATACTAGGCCTAAATAAAACATCAATAAATTGAAAAACATAAAAATAATTAAATTCACACTGTGATATAATTTTTAATGGGGGAAAAAAGAAGTCCCCATCCTCCCCAAATAACACCCATCTATGGAACTCTTGGGTTAAATAAGAAATACACATGAAATTAGAAACAATACATAAATGAATGATAATGAGGTCAGTACATATCAACCCGTGTGCCATATGGACAAAGGAAGACCCAGAGAAAATTTCATAGAATTAAGTGAAAATATTGGAAACCAAAGAAGTCTGTAATAACTGATTCAGTATACAACTCAAGAAGTTAGAAAAAGGACAGTAAAATAAGTGCCCCCCAAAGTAGGTTAGAATTACTAAAACTAAAAGAGTTTTAGTGAAATGAACAAAAAAGATTTTATTACAAAACCAAAGGTTAGTTTGTACCATTTAGGCGTCCCCAAAGAAGAGAACCTTCTACTCATATAGGCTTAAAATTTTTCCCCTCCCTTCCGTGGTGGCGGCTTCCTCCTGAGTTGGTCCCCTTGTTGAGAAATGGATGCCAACTGCACGGGGTGATGTACGAAAGTGTTGCATCACTGTATTGTACACCTGAAACTAATCTCACACTGTATGAGCACTAAGTGGAATTTATACAAAAATGTTTAAAAAATGGTTGCTGACAGCCCACATCCTTCTGCTTTCTCACCCACATTCAGAGAAGAAGTGTGCATGTCTTTCCTCTAACCATACCTTCTGCTGGCTGGTAACCCAACTGGAGCCAGCTGGCCAGGGCACTGGACTAGGCTAATTTGATCAGACTCCTGGGAGCTGGGAGGGTGACAGCTTCACCCTGAAGAACATGAACAGCATGGCAGAGTGGGAGGGCTGCAGACCATGACCCGGGGTAATATGTGGGAAGGATGGAAACCATAAAGCTAACCAATAAGGTATACCAGATGGATTTCTTTTTTTTAAGATTCATTTATTTATTTTTTTGAGAGAGAGAGAGTGGCAGGGGGAGAAAGAACCTCAAGCAGACTCCCCACTGAGTGCAGACCCAACACTGGGCTTGATCCCACCACCCTGAGATCATGACCTGAGCTGAAATCACAAGTCAGACACTTAACCGACTGAGCCACCCAGGCGCCCTTACCAGATGGGTTGTTTTTTTTTTTGAAACACCTATGAAATAGACAAAAATTTGGCAATTCTAGTCTTTAATAATTAATAAAGGGGAATGAGTACGTATATAAATAATATTAGAAATGGGAAAAGGCTGTGGGTTCAAATTTTATACATCAGGTTGAAATGTAAGAATGTAAGCTAACGTAAGTGATTTTCTATACCAAATTAATGCAAAAACAGTGAGGAACCCACTAGGCCATTAACTATACAATATTTTTTAAAAAATAATCAAAGATTTATCCCTTACAAAAAACTATCAGGCCCAGTGAGTTTTCCCAATATTTTTTTAAATTTTATTAACATATAATGTATTATTTGTTTCAGAGGTACAGGTCTGTGATTCATCAGTCTTACACAATTCACAGCACCACCATAGCACACACCCTCCCCAATGCCCATAACCCAGCCATCCCCTCCCTCCCATCCCCCTCCCCTCCAGGGCCCAGTGAGTTTCATGTGCACAATCTACAAAATCTCAGGAACTGATAATGTTGGCCTTATATAAACTGCTCTAGGGCATAGGAAAAATACTACAACGCTTCTCAACCTGTTTTAAGAGGCTAGCACAGCAATGACACCAAACTTGAACAATGGTGGAACAGAGAGGAAAAGTGGAGGCCCACCATGTTTGGGGCAGAAATTCTAAACAAAATGCCAGCAAATGGAATCCACAATGTATTAAGGGATTTATCTAAGAAATCCACTGAGATCTAGCAATGAATTTCATTATGTGAACAAATTAAATAAGAAAAACCATATAATCATCTTAATTGTTCATTACTGCATCACCAGGGCCCAAATCTGCCTCACACAGCAAAGGTTCCCAGTGAGTGTCTGAGAAGCACATGAAGGATGAGGTCAGGGTCAGCACATAAACCCCCACCATTATGGCCACTATTTCACACTTGTGTTAGGGGTCACAGGCAATGAGAAAACAAAAATAAATGGTAGGATTTTCAAAAAGGACAAGATGTAACTCTCACCATTTTAGGGAATTTAACGAGCCAAAAATAAGCCAAAAGAATCCACTGAGAAACTGATGAGTTAAATAAGTCAGTTTTGCAAGATGACCAGGAATCAAGATCACTATGGGGTTTTTTTTGTTGTTTTGGTGTTTTTTTTTTTTTAAGATTTTTTTCTTTATTTGGCAGAGAGAGAGATCACAAGTAGGCAGAAAGGCAGACAGAGAGAGAGGGGGAAGCAAGCTCCCTGCCAAGCAGAGAGCCTGACTCGGGGCTCGATCCCAGGACCCTGAGATGATGACCTGAGCCAAAGGCAGAGGCTTAACCCACTGAGCCACCCAGGTGCCCCATGATCACTGTTTTTTTAAATCAGCAGCTTTAAAATACCTAACATATAAAATTAGAAAAAAATATAATGGGAGGAGATAATCATCCACAATGAATATAATCAAAATTTGTAAAATGCTTAGAAATACACTCAGTATTTTTCCAGACATCCATGAATAGAAGGGCCGAATGAATGGAAACATATACCATACCTCTGTTAGGAATTCAACACTGTAAAAATTAATCTTCATATCTAATTTCAATTAAAATACCAATAGTATCTTTAATGAAAATTGACACACTGACTGTAAAGTTTCCATGGAAGATAAACTCTGTAAATTAGGCAATATTTTTTTTAAAGGAGAGCTTTCGCTACCACTTAACAAAATATGACATAAAGCTACTTGAAACAATACAGCACTAACCCAGGGACAAACAGATCAGTGGGAAAACAACAGAGGTTTCAAAAACATACACATGGATATATTAAGATTTCCTTAATATAAATGCAGATATTCAAATCAGCAGGAAAAAGACAGGTGCTACAAGAAATAGTATCAGTGGAATTGGCTCTCCAGTTGGAAATAACAGTTGGATCCCCACCTCACACCACACAGAGTTACACATAAAAAATAAATTTATCGAGATGAAAAGAAATATGGGAAGACAGCTTTTATAACCTGGATATGGAGAAGAGCACATTTTACTAGGCACAAAACCCATAAGGAAAGTAAAGATTGACTGATTTGATTCCATAATAATTTTATTTTATTTTTAAATTTTATTTATTTGAGAAAGTGTGCCATGCACAAGCAGGGGAAGGTGCAGAGGGAGAGGGAGAAGCAGGTTCCCCCCTCAGGAGGAAGCCCCATGCGGGGCTCAATCCCAGGACCCCGGGATCATGACCTGAGCCAAAGGCAGACACTTAACCAACTGAGCCACCCTGGTGCCCCTTGACTCCATGATAATTTTAAAGGTCTTTATGGAAAATTCCATCATTCCATCCATTCCACATATTTCTAAAAGATAAGGAAATAGTTGTAAAATAATTGACAAAGGCTTAGTACTCAGAAAAGATAAAAACTTTCGTTAAGAAGAAGAAAAGCAACCCAATCTTAAAAACAGGCAAAGCCTATGAATAGAGGATTCACTCGAGAAAAGGTATATCTTTTCATCAATAAACACATGAAAAGACACATTTCCAATCAGGAAAATACAGATGAATACAGCAATGATAGAACGTTCTAGCATTGGATGGACATATTTTTAAAGACTGATAATATCCATCTTTAGCAAAAGGGGAAATGTTTCACTCTCCCATGCTGTAGGTATGACTGTAAACTGGCTCAGCTTTGGGAAGGAAGACTCTTTGAGTGTAGTCATCCAAAAGTACTAAAATTTGTGTGTCCTTCGATGACTGTCCTGCCCTCAGCCCACTCCTAAGGAGACAGCTGCAGAAATGGTTCAGAGTGTCCTCTCCCCACCCCACCACCCACATGCAGGACTGCCGCCAGGGGGGCAAGTCCGAAGCAGCCCAAAACCTGGTGCTGGTTACAAAACCCATGTCACAGCTGCCCAGAACATACACAATGACATCACATGATGACTAGCTTTAGGTATTGACGGAGAAAGTTTGTCAACGTGTGTGATTTTTTTTTTAAATGTAGACTACTAACAATACATATAAGATCCCAGGGTCACCCACAAAAGAGAACAGAGCCAGCTCACACTTGCACAAATTTAATCCCTGCTCTCCTGGTCCCCCATTCCAGAGCCCTTCGAGGCCACACTTTCCTTCTCCTGGAGTCACACAGGGCATAGTCATCCTCTGTGTCTCTCCCCACTGGGATGCCGATGCAGAGCCCCATCCCCAGGGGCCCCTCTTTCCCCACCTTGACTCTTGTTGAATAGAGACACATGACCTTGGTCTAACCTTGATCCGGACCCATAGGGCAGAGGCAATACGGGAAGAAGAAGGGAGAGAGGAGACTAAGGACCCATCTGGGGCTGCAGCAGCCAGAGCAGGAGTAGGAGCCAGGCGGAGGCTGGGGGGCCTGAGAGAGCCTCACTGCCTATTTGCTTCCTGATCCATTTGCTGTATTTGGTGACGCGGGTGTACACGCCTGGGTTCTCCGCTTTGGCACAGGCCTTTTCCCAGGACAACACCCCAGCCAGAATCCATCGGCCCTCGACTTCGCAAGCCAGTGGGCCACCAGAATCCCCCTAGGTAAAGAGAGAGGAATAATGGAAGCTCTGGGAGCCAGGACCCTGGAGGACCGAGAATGCCCACCCCTCTGACTCCTCTTGGAAGATTCTTTCGCTCCCTGAGGATCTCACTACCTCCTTCAGCTCCCCCTTCGGCTCCTCAGACCCATCCCAGAATACCAGGCAAAATCAAAGTCACAGGGGAAGGAATTGGGGAGCAGAGCGCTGCCTGGTGATGGTCGCAAAGCAAAGCCCTCCCTGGGAACGTCCCCCACCCCCACCCCCACCCCGGGAGTCGCTCTGGATAGAAGAGCTGCCTCCCAGCCACTCACAGAGCACAAGTTCTCTCCGTAATTGGTGGCACAGATCATGTCCCCCAGGACAAGGGGGACAAGGTGGGGGAGGAAGGACTTCTTGCGATAAATCTGGTCACACTTCTTGTTGTCCATGATGAACACCTCAGCCTCCTGCAGCTCCGTGGTCAGTGTAGAGTTAGCTGTGGGGGAGCCCAGCGGGGTGAGAAAGTTCTCCTCACTCCACTCAGCCCTGGCCTCCTCCCAGGGTCCTGACGCCTCCATTTTTGAGACTCAGCCAAGCCACACCCCTTCATGCCCTCATGCTCTCCTTCACCAGTCTGTCTCCCTGCAGGGGGCTGGGGGGACCACGTCTGGCAAGCCCCTCACCCTCTCAGGCTCTCTTTCAGGATCCCTTTCTCTGGGAAGCTTTGGCTTCCACACCAAGCAGGCCACAATCCAAGTTTCAGTGCAACCACTGACGAACTGAGACCCCAGCCACGTCTGGCTTCTCTCTCCAACCTCTGAGTCTGGCACAGGTTGTGACCTCTGTCACCTGGTTACCCTCGCTCCCCATTCAGGCATCTCAGATAGATGTGCCCCTGGCCAGACTCATCCCAGATTCCTCCCAGCTTGATCTTAAGATCACCTGACCAAGTCTTAGCCCCCTTTCCCCACCGGCCTGGGCCCCCGCCCACACTCAGTGACGAGCACCCTGCAGGTAAGGCACGTGTTCCCCACGCGAAGGGTTTGGTGAGCCACCCGTCAAATGAATGAGTGAGAGGACGAGTAAGTGTAGGATTCCCGGACTCTGAGCTGCTGTAAGAGGCCAAAAGATCATGCCCAGCCCCAGCGCCGCTAGACCGGAGTGAGGTGCCCACGGCAAGCACGGTGGCCTTGGATGTGGAGACCTGGAGACGTGTTAGGACAAGGAGAGTCCTAACACGTCCAAAGAGCCAGGGCCCGGAGGTGACAGCCGCATGCTTCCTGAGAGGCACCGTGAAGGGGTCCGGCAGGCAAGACCCCAGCAGGAAGGCGGTGTCCCCCTCTGTGGTTCCGCACCCCCACCCTGACCCACTGTGCTCACCTGAGAAGCGCTGTTTGACCTGGCCCCAGCCAGTCACCCAGCACTGGGTCCCCACCTTCAGGTTGTAGCTGGGCTCCGGGAGGCAGATGGGCTGCACGTACTTGCTGAAAGTGGCGGGGCTGTGAAGCTGGAGAAGGGCCATATCCCCCATGATGAAGGTCCGGCCCCAGAACTTGGGGTGCAGGATGATGTCCTTCACGGGGATCAAGGAAGCCTGCATGGGCTTCAGCTTGGAGGTGCCAAGGATCACTGAGTACTCTTTGGTGCTACAGAAGACATACTGCCCTGGCTAGCCAGTCAGGTTCGCAAACAACGCGACGCTCCTACCTCCACCAAGAACCCCCTCCCTTAGCAGAAGCCCCCCCTGATTTGCTCCAGGCCGTGGACACAGGGGCCACACTCACCCTTGGATGCAGTGGGCAGCAGTGACCACCCAGTTGAGTTCAATGAGGGCCCCTCCACATACGTGTTCACTCTCTAGCCGGAGGCTCACCTCCCAGGGCCAGTGGCGGGTCATGTCCAAATCCTTGGACCACCAGGGTCTGCCGCAAACTTCAGGAACGATGTGCCAGGGAGACACAGGGACCACATATTGGAGGATGAGAACAACGGAGACTAAGATGCCCCCCCCACCCCGGGACAATGTGCACAAAGCTGTAAACTCGGGGGCTTGTCCTCATTTCAAAGATGGGGAGGCAGGGTGAGAGAAGGACAGAGGCACTGTGTGAGACAGAAATGACAGTGACAGAGATACAAGGCTGTAAGACAGAGACATAAAGACATCACAGGCGAGAGAGAGAGAGATACCGAGACAACAGGGGATTCAAAGGGAACCCCAAAACAAGGGAAAAGCATAGAAGGAGTCCTGGCACAAGCCCTGCATTCTCTTGTGTCTAGCCTGAATCCCAAGGCCATGTTCCTGAAGGGCCACTGCTCGGAGCTGAGAAAAGTTCCAGGCTTCTGTGTCAGAAACCTTTACACAGGCTGTTCAAGAAAGAGCCCCACCAGCGTGGAGCCCACGGAGGGACCCCGCTCACAGCTTACAGTTTTGTCTGCACCACATTCCAACACAGGCAAGTGGTACGGCGGTATGAATGAGCACAGATGCTAAAGTTTCTAAATAGAGCATTACTCAACATTATATTTTGAAAAAATAACGCACCACGATTGCGTAGAGATTGTCTCAGGAGCACAAGGGAGGTCCCGCACTAGAAAAGCCCTCCCTGTATTTGCCACATAAACAGTTCTTTTTCTCTAAAGAGAAGGACCATGTGCTCTTCTCAAAAAACACAGAAGACATTTGAAAACTTCAACATATATTTACGACTAAAAACAAATCAGAAACAAAAATACCTCTTACTTTGGGAACAGAAAAGAAATCCTTAACTTTATGAAAGTTAGAGACCACAAACCTACAGCAAGCACCACATAACATTAAAGAAGAGGCAAAAAGATTCTATATGGTCAGAAGCCAAGAATAATGGTACTTTGCAGGAGGAGGGCTGGGGAAGTAAGCAAGAGAGCATAAGGGAGCTATCGGGGGCTGGGAGAGTTCTACTTTCTCACCAAGAGAGTAACTAACACAGGTGGGTTCACTGTGTGATCATTTCTTAGGCTGGACACTTCAAATCTGTGTACTGTTGTGCATGTATGTAAGACTTCAACAGCTTACCTTTTTTTTTTTTTTAAGATTTATTTGACAAACAGAGATCACAAGTTTGCAGAGAGGCAGGCAGAGAGAGAAGAGGAAGCAGGCTCCCCACTGAGCACAGAGCCCGATGTGGGGCTCAATCCCAGGACCCTGGGATCATGACCTGAGCCCAAAGCAGACGCTTTAACCCACTGAGCCTCCCAGGCACCCACCCCAATGGCTTACTTTTTAAATCAGTTATGCTTCTTGACTCCAGCACAATCAACGAGAAAATATATTCAAAATAAGATATATTTTCAACAACAAAAATATCTTAAGTAACAAGAAATTAACATTAGGCCAGTTTATCGTGGTGATACATTTAAAACTCTTAATAAAGAAAAAAAAATAAATAAAACTTAATAAAGGACACGGAAAAGGAACAGCATAAATGGAGAGACATCCCTTGCTTTTAAATAAACAACTAACCATTTCAGATGTACTTTTTCCCAAAACTAAACTATAAAGTCATTTTCCAAGTGAGAATTTTAGGGAGCTTTATAAACTTACTCTAGAATTCAAGTAGAAAAACAAAAGTCCACGAATAGCTCAGTCTCCAAAAAAGGAGAACATAAAGGAACGCTTGTCCTAGCAGGTTATCAAGACACACATCAAAGCCGTCACAACAAAAACGGTGTGGTATTGACAAGGACAAACCAATGAAGCCATGGAAAAGAACAGAGAGCCTGAGACTGTCCTGGGGACCCAGGACCTTAATGTAGATAAAGGAGTCACCACCATCAGTGGGTGAAGGATGGATGTTGAGTAGATGGTGCTGGGGAAACTGACTCACAACAAAAGAATTAAGAAAAACAAAACCAGATTCCTCCCTAGCAGCACTTGGAGACCTAAATAGGAAAGTGAAAGTCTTAAGCTAACCATAGACCATATGGCACGGGGCGAGAAAGGGCTCCCTAAACAAAATTTCAAAACAAACCATAAAACATTAAATGGATTAATTTTATTACATCAAAACCAAGGTCTTGTTTTTTTTTTTAAGATTTTATTTATTGATTTGACAGACAGAGATCACAAGTAGGCACAGAGGCAGGCAGAGAGAGAGGAGAAGCAGGCTCCCTGCCCTCTGTGGGGCTCGATCCCAGGACCCTGAGCCGAAGGCAGAGGTTTAACCCACTGAGCCACCCAGGCACCCCTCAATGTATATTTTTGAATTTGAGAAGTGGCTGATATGTGATAAGTGAAGTTAATCAGTTGATATTGTGGTTATCTAAGGGAATAGTCTTAGAAAAAAACATGCCTAGGTATTTAGAGATCAGAAGTCAGGCTGTAAGTTACCCTCAATTGACTCTGGGAAAATTTATGTATGTGTTTCTTGACCTATCTGTATTTTTGCAGTGTTTGGTAAGTTTAAAATTATTTCCAAATAGAAAAAAATTTTAATGGAACTGGTGAAAAGAGAAGGAAACAGAAAGAGATCTACGGTAGACATCATTTATGTAAGTTAAAAATACGTGCACACAAAACCACAATATGTATTTTGACAAGAACACACATAAGCAGAGACACACACTGAACATATAAGAAAGGCTGAAAGGAGGCAGAGGAGGGGCACGGACATAAGGAGGAATAACTAATTTAATCAGTCGAACAATTCATAACCAATTAGGGAGGACCTATGACAACGGAAGCCCATGAACCAGTGAGCAACCTAACCCACCATCCCTGACGTCTAAGGGAAAAGACTTCTTAGAAAGCAGGCCCTTCAGACTAAATTCCTGCTTCCTACGGACCCAGAAACACTACCTCTCTGACCCTCTTCAGAACACATCCTCCCAGGAGCTGAGGTTTTTCTGAAGCAGCGGCTCAGCCTACCCACCTGGTATGGATGTGTTTTCTTTATAACCTGAAGGAGAAAGGGGGAACAAAGATGAGCAAGAGATCATGAATTATTTCATTCATTCATTCACCAAATATTTCCTAACCTCCCACTCCATTCCCAGCCAAGACGGGGGGTGGAGGGGGTGGGGGGAGGACGACACAGAGTGTATCAAACAGATAACACGCTGTCCAGCATGGGAGTCAACAAAACCACCTGTGTGAAATCAATGCAAGGACAAAGCCACAGGTTTCAGGGGAGCCCAGAAGAAGTGGGGGACAAGGAAGATCCTGAGAAGCAGGGTTTTGGGGTCAGGACTAAAAAATGAGAAGACAGTAAAAACACAATCACATTCCTTGCAAAAGATACACCGTGATGCATGCCATGAGAATGAAGGACAAGGCCAAGGATGGCCAGAAATGATGCCACGGAAGAAGAGCTGGGGTCAACCACGAGGGGCCTCATAACCCAGAGGGAGAAGCAACCACGGCAAAGAGGAAGAGGATGAAGATGAGCAAGAAGATGGCAGAGGGAGCACAGCGCGGGGAGAGCCCGCGGTCCCGGGCAGGGCGAGCGGGCTGACCTTGAACAGGAGGGGAGTCTCTGATTGCTAAAGAAATGGGGGAGGCTGGTGTCGAGCAGTGGGGTTCAGAGGGGCCCCTGGGGGCTGGAGGCTGTCAAGGGGGAGAGCGTTCTTCAGGGTGAGTAAAGCAGCAGTGAGCCAGACTCCAGGGGGAACAGGGTGCTGGGGAGAAGCGGGAAGGTGGGATCCGGGTTTCAGAGGGGGGAGACCGCGTGGGGCCGGCCGCTCTGCGGCGCATGCGCAGTGGCCTGGGGCGGTAGGAGAAGGGGCAGCGGGCGGCCTGAGCCGGCCTGGAAGGGTGCCTTTGGCCTCAGCCGCGATGCCCGCCAGCGTGGAGGCCGGAGGAAGTGGCTGCACATCGGGAGAAGATACGAGGGTCCTCCGCACTGCTGGTGAAGTCTGAGGGGGGCGAGCAGAAGTCTGGCGACAAGGGGTGGGGGGAGGATGGCAGTGGAGGACAGGGGAGCATGGTGGGGTTGGGGGACAGAGTCCCAGGTGGCCAAAGAGCTAGCCACGTGCAGGGATCTGTGCTCAAGTGCGGGGATGGGGGGCAGAGGGGAGGGTGGGGGGAGTACGGGGAAGGTGGCCGACTGGCCGACGGAGGGACACAGGGCGGTGGAGGAGGCGCTGCCTCACCCGAGGTCAGCAGCGGCAGCAGCAGCAGGACGCAGCGGCTCAGGCCCCAGAGCCCCGAGGCTCCAGGCCCAGCACTGTGGCTGAACGGCAAGGCGGCCATGAGGCCGGGAGGTGCCACCTAACGGGACAGACACGGTGCCGCGAGCCCCGGCAGGTGATGGCGACCCTGCCGCGCGCAAGGGCACCTCCAGCACGTGATGGAGTTCTGGGCACAAGACGGCCCCACTAGCCCGTGATGACGCCCCGGACTCCCCCCGCCCCGCTCCCCGCACCCATGGGCACATCTTCTGCATCCGCACCCTCACCTCGTGCCTGTTCCGTGAAGATGGCATCGGAGCCCAGGATCCAGGATCGTCTCCAGGGTGGCCAAGCACCCCCCTGTTGCTTTAAGATGGGGACAGTGTCCCCAACCTCTGGACCTCTGAGGGCACCTTTGTCACCCAGCCTCTGACCACACCCTTGGTCCCCTGGGATTGGTGCGTTGGAAAGGTTCACAAATTTTGTTGATCTGAGAATCTGAAAAGCACAAGAAAGGAACAGTAAGGCTGGGGAATCTAGGAAGATGTCTTTAGGAAAGTGGCATCTGAGCTGGATGTAAAACTGGAATATGGAGTCTTGGGGGAGTCCTGAGAAAGGAAAGGCATTCCTCCTCCTCTACAGACCACCAAGCAGATGGACGCACCTGAAAGAGATGGGGGCGGGGCAGATGACAGGCCTTGGGCCTTCACAGAGCAACTTTGTAGGACGGGGTCTTTGCATCTTGTGGGTGTGGCAAAATTGGGAGAGGACCACCAAGAAGCAGAAGATTCCCACTTCTTTTGTCTAGTGGGGAGGGAGGGGGTGTCCAGTTCTGGGGACCACATTCCCCAGCCTGGTATCTAAGGTACTCTAAGGGAGTCCGCATAATGAGTCCCCACCGCAGACAGGTGAGTAGAAGTGATGTGCGACATTTCTGTGTCAAGGTGGTCGGGAGGAGAATGCCTTCTTTGCTCATGTTCAGGCCGAGCACTTGTGCCCAGAGCGGCAGAACTGTCAACTTGGAGCTGGTTAGAGATGCAGTTCTCAGGGCCCACCCCAGACCTACAGGACTGAAAACTCTGGCAGGGGACCAGTGATGTGTGTTTTACCAAGCCAGAAAGAGAGACGCTGGAACACAGAGCCAGAGAATGAGGGTAAATATCCAGTGTCTAAAACAATAAATCTCACTTCCCTTCTCCCAGTAGGAGTGCAGATGTCTGTTAACGAAGTGGGGGGTGCCTGGGTGGCTCAGTGCGTTAAGTGTCTGCCTTTGGCTCAGGTCATGATCCCAGGGTCCTGGCATCTGGCTCCCTGCTTAGTGGGGAGTCGGCTTCTCCCTCTCCCTTTGCCCCTCCCCTGGCTTGTGCACTCTCTCTCTCTCTCTCAAATAAATAAAAATCTTTAAAAAAGAAAAGAAAAAGTGGAAGGGGGGACAGCAGCAGCAAGTGGAAGAAGCAGGAGAGAAGTGCCCTAAGTTCATTCTTGCTCCCTTTTCTGGTCTCTTGTGGTCCTCTTTTCAGAGCTGCAGAGGCTGTGAAATTAAGCCACAGAGCTCCGGGCAGACAGGAGTACAGAGACCAGGACCCAGCTAGCTAAAACCCCACAGAGGACTCCCATCTGAGCTGGTGGAGACAGGGCTTAATTACAACCATGAACAGATCGTTTTCTACGTGGGAAACTAGTTCTCTACAGACTATGTCATAGGCAATGCCAGAACTTTCAGGAGACCAGAACTTAGAGTGAACAGGAACACGCTCCAAACCATTCAGTTGACATCAAAGATCTCCACACTCCTTAATGCCTCCACATAGCTTGGGCTGAGCCTGGATGGGGCCACTAGGAACTGAGGAAGGGGGGCCCACTGCGGGATTGCCCCAGGAGGGTCTATGTGGCAGGATCCGAGCTGAGTGTCTGGAGTCCCAAACACTCCAGTCCCATGTGGAAACGCCAGGCCTCACACCTCAGCAGGGACGTGGTGACACCCCCACCCTCTCTCTCTCTGCACAATCAGCAAGATGACTGCTTCAACACAGGATCAGGTGACAGCCTGAGACCACACCCAGGTCCCACGCTGTCTCACCGCTCATGAGGGGTCTTCTCTCGAAGAGGCTCTCCAAGATGACAAGGAAGCCCTGCGCTCCCCCTGGCAGGTCAGCCGGCTCTCAGCCTGGGGGATGTCTGACCCCCTCCTTCCAGGTGGGCAGGGCACAGCCAAGGTCGTGTGTGTGGCCTTGGCAGGTGACTAGGGCATCAGACTGGGATGCTTTTGGGGCTCCAGCTTTGCTGCCAGTTCCTACTGTGTGGCTCTCTACAGGGTCAGGGGATGCCAACCAGAACTGGAGGAAAGGGCGTCTGAGCAGGAGTGGGAGGTCAGAGGAGAGGCCCGGTGTGAGACGCAGAAATAGGAGGGGAGTGGGCCGGGGTGATCACGGGGCCACCAGGATGCCCAGGGGCAGCACCAGGCACAGAAGTGGGAGGAAGCCTGCTGAGTCCCAAGAGCAAGCCTGACTCAAGCGATCAATGACCCAGTCCTTGTAGAAACTAACTTCTGTATATATTCCGGGAAAATTTTTGCGACCGCAGCCGATGCCCCAGCTCACAATCCCCACCTGGACCCATGTCTTATTAAGTTCACAGACCAGGGGCCCCCCAGAGTCTCCCTGGAGAAAGAGAAAGAAACAAACACAGGAATGGAAGAGAATCAACATCAGAACTGGCTGGTGGGGAGATGGGCACGCGAGGGCCTTCCCCGGGACTCCCCTCCCGCAGGCATCCACCAGCCCTAGGTTCCTAGGAATATTTGAGAGATGAAAACTAAGTGAAAACTTTAACAGCCTCTGAGAAATACTCCTCCTTCCCAGGTGCTCACGGATGCACACAGATACAAAGCCGGGGGCCCCAGGGCAGTAGTAGCGCTAATAATGTCTTAACATCCTCTTTGAATGTCCCTGTTCCTCCATTGCCCCTGACCTGCCCCCCACAGTCCTCTCCAAGCCTCCCATGACCCAGCAGGTACCCCCAGCACAGTCCACAGCCTCCAGAGCCCTCCTCCAGCGCTAAGGCTCATACCTATTCTGATTGGCCAGTCCCAGGCCTCCACAGATGTGAAATATTTTGAATATCAACCCTGCATGGGAGGATCCCATAATCCTCTCCTCCAGCCTGAAATTCCCCCTGACCTTAAACCCACATATCCAACCCCACACTGTCCCAGACATCCCACAGACACCCCATCGGATGCGGAACCTGGCATGTCCTTTCCCAGACCTGCTCGGGGGCCACTGCCCCCCACCAACCAGCTCAGACAGAAACATAGAGCCCTCCAAACCTCTCCCTTGCCTCCACCCGCCCAGCAGTCAGGATTCAACCTCAGACACACTTCCTTCACCCCCTCACCGCCCCAGGTCCTGCTCGGGACTCCGCGTCATCACCTAGATGATGGACACAAACACCTAGCCTACAGTCCTGCCCGGATGGCATCGAGAAACTCGGCCCAATGCCCCAGTCCACACGTAACCCGACTCCAGCCCTCTTCTCTGGTCCCCTCATTGCTCCAGACCTGGAAGGTGGGCCCTACACGTGACAAGTTCCCTCACACCTTGGAGCCACCGTCTGTGCTGCTCCCTCTCCCTACAGTGCTGTTCTCCTCTTTCCAAGAAATCCCAAGACTCATCCTCTGAGTTCAGGCTCAAACGCCCCCTCCTCCAGAAGGCACTCAAGGCAGGAAGAGGAGGGCGGGCCAGGTTCTGCCCATGAATCTCTTTCGCGAAGGAACGAAATGAGGTGGTGGCAGGTCACCCAGGCCCTGGCACCTGGGAATGAGGAAGCTTGGGGGGGCCATCGTCACTGCAGAGGCCACAACAGAGCCATGAACTGACCCTGCAGACCCTCTTCCCTTGTTGACAGCCGCAGATCATCCCCTTTCTTCACTAGGTTGCGCCGTGATCGTAACTGTGTCCACACTGTGTCGTTACATTTCTTGTATTGAGGGATGAGTTTCTCGGTCTGCTGAAGATGAATGGACTCCGGAGCTGGAGTGACAAAGACGAAGTTAGGGTCTGCGTGAGGGGACAGCATAGTAGTCCCCGAAACCCACTCTGTTGAACCCTCAGAGGTAGTCAGGGCAATGGATGCTGTCCCATTGACAGGAGGGACCCGAGGCAGTGGTGGCGAGGAGAGAGGCGGAAGGGAGAAAAGCCATGACAGGAGCAGGAGGGACCCCTCAGGACAGAAAGAGTCCAGGCCTTCCCAACCGGAAGAGAAAAGCAAGTGTCACTCTTGAGTACCAAGAGTAAGTGACAGGTGTCCTGTGCCAGCCAGACTCACAGACTCTCAGACAGGGAGTGCCCCCAAAGATTCCGGTCCAGCCTCTTCCCTGAGATAGGAGGCCCTCTAGCCTCACCAGTAGGGTTGCTCTGAGAAGCTCCCTCCCTACAAAGCAGGGACTTCCATGGAGGGACAGCTCTGGATGTCAACCAGCTCATCCCAGGGGAGCTGAAATCCATGCTGGACAGAACCCACCATCCCTGGCACCCAACCCCCCAGGTGCCAACATTCCAACAATTCTTTTTTTTTTTTTAAGTTTTTTTGGCAGGAGGCACCTGGGTAGCTCAGTCATTAAGTGTCTGCCTTCAGCTCAGGTCATGATCCCAGGGTCCTGGGATCGAGCCCCACATCGGGCTTTCTGCTGGGTGGAAGGCCTGCTTCTCTCTCTCCCACTCCTCCTGCTTGTGTTCCTTCTCACTGTGTCTCTCTCTGTCAAATAAATAAATAAAATCTTTTAAGATTTTTTTTTTATTTGAGAGAGAGAGAGCATAAGTGGGGGGAAGGGCAAGGAGAAAAGGAGAAGCAGACTCCCCACTGAGTACGGGGCTCAATCCCAGGACTCCGAGACTATGACCTGAGCCACAGTCAGACGCTGCATGGACTGAGCCACCCAGGCACCCCTCATTAAGCAACTCTTACTGAGGTTCCATTGCTCCGGGCCGTCCTCCCCCTCCTCCTCCCTTGCCCGCCTGTTAAAGAATCAGCCTCCCTGTCCCTTGTGGGACAGGCTGCAGGCCAACACCAGCGTACCAGGCTGCCCCCTCGGCTCCCCACCTACCTGTCACACCTCCCACCACTCGGCTCCGGCCAGTCACCCAGCGCTCTGTCCCACTTTCTACGTGGCGCGCCCTTTCAGGGAGACACACAGGCTGGATGTACGAGGAGTAATTCACAGAGAAGGCCAGCAAAACGAGGGCGGTGTCATGCCTCAACTTCTTCTCATCGTAAAAGTGATGGCACACGATGTCTTGTACCAGAACCACCGGTGTTATTTAAGAGCGAGAATGTAACGACTTGTCT
Source organism: Lontra canadensis (assembly GCF_010015895.1). NCBI lineage: Eukaryota > Metazoa > Chordata > Mammalia > Carnivora > Mustelidae > Lontra > Lontra canadensis. Next base: position 5,796,125 of record NW_022631029.1, read on the forward strand.
CCCAGCCTCACTGTATACTCCTCCCGGCTGTGGGAAGAGGACATGCCCTTCGCAGAAATCCGGAAGGGTCTGCACTCCCCTCCACATTTTCCAAGTTCGTCCCAGCCTGGTCCTGTCTCCTCGGCCAGCATCTGGCACCTGCCTGCCTGCAAAGCACATCCCGTCCCCAGACCCTAATTACTCCAGCCGGTGCTTCTCCAGGTGAGGCCCCACGACTACCAAAGCAGCCCCCCAAAACTTGGTGGCCATGCGCATTTCAGGTCTCACTCCAAACTGAATAAAACTTAGGGGGTTGTGACTCCTTTTCAGAGGAAGAAGAGGAAGCTCGGGGAAGGGGACAGGACTAGCTCCGGGTCACAGAGCCTGCAGGGGGCCAAGCCTGGAGCCCCAGACACTCACTCAGTTATGCAGTGGGCAGCGGTCAGCACCCACCGACTGGCAAGGAGGGAGCCTCCACATATGTGTCTATCCTGGGCCTGCAGGCTCACCTGCCAAGGCCACTTCTTGTCTGGGACGGACAATCCACCCCCTATCCTCATAGACCTCTGGCTGCATCCTGATTGGCTCACTAAAGAGAAAGGATGGGAGCTGAAGCTAGAGGCTCCTTCCCCCCCTCCTCCCACGGCCGGCCCCTGGACACCCATCAGCATGCAGACTCAGGTTTCCTCTCCAACCCTTCAAATAGAGTCTGACCCTTCTAGTTCCCGGGCAGAGTAGCGTCCCCTCTGGCCTCCCAGGCAGACCTGTCCAGACCTGCCCAGAAGCAGTACCTTGAAGAGGGAACGTTCCAGATACAGTGGTCTGGCTGGATTCCACTGTGAGCGTTAGAGGCCCTGCACCAGTCGTAGATATTGGGGTGGGCGGTGACTCCAGGGGCCCTGGTGGCGAGGGAGCCTCTGGGCTTGTCAGAGTCATTGCAGAATCCTCGCTGGGGCCATAACGCTCACCTGGCAAAGATCAGTGAGGCAGGAACTGGCCCCGAGCGTACCCCCTGGCCTGCCCCTTCAGCCGGCACCGCCATCAAACACCCCCCCTCCACGCTCCACCACCTCCCGCCCCCGCGGGAGCACTGGCTGGAGGAGCAGAAGCCAGAGCTGAGACCCAGGGGGCCACCCCGGGACGCCATGGACCCACCTGCGCTGCAGCCCTCTCGAGGCGCCCCCTCGCGGCGGCCCGCGGCCCTGCGCTCATGTTGGACGGACCCAGGGGCAGGGGGCACAATTCCCACCAAGTGGCACCTCCAGGATTCCCGCCTCCTGGTTATTCGACCGAAAACAATCCAGGTGGTGCTCCGCGGGTGCTTGAAGATGTCATTGCTTGTACGGACCTTAAAATAGAGATCTTCTGGATCATACGCCCCCAGAGTAACCTAATCACTGGAGCCCTTAAAAGGACGAGGACATGCTTTCTACACAATGGAAGACGAGAAACAAAAGGGAAGTAGGATAAATAGAAAATACAAAACCAAAGAGCAGTATCGAGTCCTAACACGATGGTATTTGCAGTTAAGTATGAACAGATTGGACACAGCAGACAAACAAGAACTTTCACGTTGGTAGAAAAAATAAGGTCCAGAAATAGACTCTCAGAAGATACTAGATACTAAAAAAAGAGAGGAAGATACATCGGCAATAAAGGAATAGGAATGAAATACCAGACAAATCTGATGCAAAGGAAAGGTGGGATAGTAATTTTCTATCAGATCATAGGATCAAAGGCAAAGATTACGCCGAGGCGGGGGGCACCTGGGTGGCTCAGTCAGTTAAGTCTGCAGCTCTGGGTTTCAGCTCAGGCCACGACCTCAGGGTTGTAAGAGCCCCGTTTGGGCTCCACACTCAGCATGGAGTCGGCTGAAATTCTCTCTCTCCCTCTCCTTCTGCCTGTTCCCCTGCTGGTGTGCTCTGTCTTAATTAATTAATTGACTAATTAAAAGACTCCATAAAGGACAGAGAGATTTAGATACAGTAAAAATAAGAAATAATTAAGAAGAGGCAGTGAGGAGCCCTTAATAGGTTAAAAAAAAAAAAAAACAGTTGACTAACTTCATGGGAAACCAGAGTTTTTGAGACATTCCTTTTAAGAAGCCAATAGCTTATGGAGGCAAAATTAAGCAAAAATTACAGGATATTTGGCTAAGACCACTGATAAGCTTTCTTTTAAAGATTTATTTATTCATGAGAGAGAGAGAGGCAGAGGTAGAGAGAGAAGCAGGGTCCCCACTGAGCAGGGAGCCCGATGTGGAACTCGATCCCAGGACCCCGAGACCATGACCTGAGCCGAAGGCAGACGCTCAACCGACCAGGCCACCCAGGCACCTCACCACTGATAATCTTGATCTGATAGCAGTATGATGAATTTTACAACTACAAACAGAACATTCATTCTCATTGAGCACATAAGAAATATTCAGAAAGAAGGTCACAAATGAAGACCAGTAAACTCTAGGAATCAACATCTATAGTTTCTATTCCTGAGCCTCACAGCTCTAATACCAAAATCAACTTCTGCAAAAAATCCCGTAGTTCCGCAACAAAGACAAAAGCCTAGAAAATGGGCCTCCTATTAAAAAGGAAATCATAGGGGTGCCTGGTTGAGCATCTGACTCTTGATTTTGGCTCAGGTCCTGATCTCAGTGTGGTGGGATCAAGCCCTAGGTGGGCTCCACATCTCCGTGCTCAGGGCAGAGTCAGCTAGAGATTCTCTCTCCCTCTGCCCCTCCCCCAATCTCTTGCGCTCTAAATAAATAAATAAATAAAATCTTAAAATTAAAAAAAAAAATGGAGTGGCGCCTGGGTGGCTCAGTGGGTTAAGCCTCTGCCTTCAGCTCAAGTCATGATCTCAGGGTCCTGGGATCGAGCCCCACATCGGGCTCTCTGCTCAGCTGGGAGCCTGCTTCCCTTCCTCTCTCTCTGCCTGCCTCTCTGCCTGCTTGTGATCTCAGTCTGTCAAATAAATAAATAAAATCTTAAAAAAAAAAAAAAAGGGAAATCATGAGAGGGGTGCCTGGTTGGCTCAGTCGGTAGAGCATGGAACTCTTGATCTCAGGGCCGTGAGTTCCAGCCCCACGTTGGATGTAGAGCTTACTTTAAAATAAAATAATTTGGGGGCGCCTGGGTGGCTCAGTGGGTTAAGCCGCTGCCTTCGGCTCAGGTCATGATCTCGGAGTCCTGGGATCGAGCCCCACATCGGGCTCTCTGCTCAGCAGGGAGCCTGCTTCCTCCTCTCTCTCTGCCTGCCTCTCTGCCTGCTTGTTATCTCTCTGTCAAATAAATAAATAAAATCTTTAAAAAAATAAATAAATAAAATAAAATAAAATAATTTTTAAAAAGGAAATCATGAGAAACATAATGCCAGTTTAAAGATTACTAACAATGAAAGCATCACATGAAATATCGTGTAGCAGCTATTGTAGTCCTAGAAAGTAATGTAAAGCTACGACCATATCAGAAGATAAAAAAGACTGATAACAAATGAGCTAAATATACAGCTCAGAAAGTGAAAACAGTCAATGGAGTAATCCCCACGACAGGGCTTGGGAGAAAGGAAAGAACAGCAATGGGTGGCTCAGTGGTTAGTCCTCTGCCTTCAGCTCAGGTCATGGTCTCAGGGTCCTGGGATCGAGCCCCACATCGGGCTCTCTGCTCAGCGGGGAGCCAGCTTCCCCCGCTCTGCCTCTCTGCTTGCCTCTCTGCCTGCTTGTTAGCTCTCTTTCTGTCAAATAAATAAATAAAAAATCTTGTGGCACCTGGGTGGCTCAGTGGGTTAAAGCCTCTGTCTTCAGCCTGGGTCATGATCTCAGGGTCCTGGGATCGAGGCCCACATCGGGCTCTCTGCTCGGCAGGGAGCCTGCTTCTCCCTCTCTCTCTCTGCCTGCCTCTCTGCCTACTTGTGATCTCTGTCTGCCAAATAAATAAATAAAATCTTTTAAAAAAAAGAAAGAAAGAACAGAGAGAAACAGCAGCAGAAGTCAATAGAGACAAAATTATGAAGAAGGTGAACACAATCAGAATTTTGTTCTCTGAAAAGCTTAATAAGAGACAACATTCTAGGAAGAATGAATAAAAGAAAGGAAAATACAGAATAAAGGGAAGGAACTTAAAGATATTACAGATTTTTTCTTTTAATTATAGAAAAATATGATTAAATGCATTTGCTCACTTGTCCTTCTGGCCAAGATAGATGACCAAGGATTGCCCTTCCCACCTGAACAACAAAAGATGGGCAAAAATACGAAATGACCATTTTCAGGACACTGGATGCCAGGCCCCCAAGGGCAGGACCACTGATAGTTAGAAACCAAATGGGATGAGTTCTATCATGGCTCTGCTTGCAGCCTTCAGAGCATTTCCGGGCCACAGTTCAGAGAGGGGAACCTAGGCAGAACCCCAGAGACTCCCTGAAGTGAGCAAGTAAAGCTATGAGGTTGGGGGGCAAGGCATCTATGCAGAGAACAGGGGACGGGAGGGGGCACAGAGAACTCCAGAGATCTGCAGACACTCCCCCTTGAGTACTCCCCTGTGCACTGATGATCAGTGAGCGGGGGTTGGAGAGGGACTATCTGAAGCTAGAGAGATAACCACTTGAAAGGATTAGAAATAACAATGCCCAGTATTCACCAGGGCTCAGGAACAGTGCCTGTTTCCATCAGCCAGATTGGGAAAAACCCAAGACTCACAGAGCACTGGGTAGCATGTTCAGAAAGGTCTTGTCTCAAGCGGGGCACTTGGGTGGCTCAGTCCATTAAGCGTCTGCCTTAAGCTCAGGTCATGATCCCAGAGTCCTAGGATTAAGTCTCACCAAGTCCAGCTTCCGGCTCCCTTCACCCTCTGCCCATCCCCCTTGCTCATGCTCTCTCTCTCTCTCTCTAATAAATAAATAAAATCTAAAGGAAGGAAGGTCGGTCTTCTCTCAGCAACAGGAAATAACAGTTCCTAGACTTAGAAGTGTTCCAGTCCTAACAGCTCTTTAAAGCGAGCCCTGAGAATATCCATTTCTAAGTAATTTTGCTGCATCCCAAATAAAGCTTGAGAAAATTTCTAGTAAAATATCAAACATCTAGGTAAAAGTCACAGTGTCTGGTATCCAATCAAAGAATACCCAGCACTCAAGGAGCATGAAGATACAATGCATAATGAGAATAATCAGTCAATCCAAAGCAACCCAGAACTGACACAGGTGTTAAAAATCACTGGGAGGTGGGGCGCCTGGGTGGCTCAGTGGGTTAAAGCCTCTGCCTTAGGCTCAGGTCATAGTGTCAGGATCCCGGAATCGAGCCCCGCATAGGCTCTCTGCTCAGCGGGGAACCTGCTTCCTCCTCTCTCTCTGACTGTCACTCTGACTACTTATAATCTCTATCAAATAAATAAAATCTTTTTAAAAAATCACTGGCAGGATTATTTTAACTGTTAGTTATAAATAGAGGCTCAAAACTTAAGTGGAGATATTGAAGCTGTAAAAAGACACAAATCAAACAGCTAGATATAAAAACTACCATGTGTGAGATAAACAAAAGACAATGACTGATGGGATTAACACTATGTTAAACATGTCAGAAGGAAGAGACAGATGAACTTAAAGACATGACAATTTAAAAAAAAAAAATTGCCAGAATGAAACACAGAGAGAAGAGAGAGTATGAAAACATAGAACACAGTGGGCTCACGGCACTTCCACAAGGGAGAGGTGTGGTGTGGGAGAAACAAAAATATTTAAAGAAATAGTGGCCTGGGGCGCCTGGGTGACTCAGTGGGTTAAAGCCTCTGCCTTCGGCTCGGGTCATGATCCCGGGGTCCTGGGATAGAGCCCTGAGTCAGGCTCTCTGCTCAGCGGCGAGCCTGCTTCCTCCTCTCTCTCTGCCTGCTTCTCTGCCTATCTGTGATCTCTATCTGTCAAATAAATAAATAAATCTTAAAAAAGAAAGAAAGAAAGAAAAGAAATAATGGCCCAACATTTTTCCAAATTTAATAAAAACGATGGCCTCGGAGATCCTGGCAGCTCAATGAACGCGAAACAAATGAAACTGGACCAAGCACAACCTCAGGAAATGGCTCCAAACCAATGACAATGTGAAGGGAAGGGTGACAGTAGATGCCTCATCAGAAACAAGGCAAGAGCCGATCTCAGCTGAGGTCGACAGGATGACGCCATGCCTTCTAGCTTCAGCTCCCATAGGGTCACCCATGTCCTGCTCCCCGTCTATCGTGTGCTGTATCGTTCCATTTTTGTGCGCGCTTTTTTTTTTTTTCTGCTGATTTTGCTGTTTAAAACGATCCCCAAGATATTTCTTAGGGGCTTTCTCGGGTCGCAGAGAAAAGACATGTTAGGTGAGCTTCGTGCAGGCACGAAAGACCCTTCTGTGGGCCCTGAGTTCAAAGATAGTGAATCAACAGAGTGTGTTAAATGAGGTGTCTTTAGTCAGAAACCAACAGAAAATAAAGTCACATATTGACCCCCTGATGACAAAGTTGTGCGGCGAGACTCCTGTGAATCTCCTTCTGCATTTCCCTGAGGACCGGTTGTTAGGTATTTGCTAGCTCAGTGCTCATGGCTACTTAATAGAACATAAAAAACAAAAAAAAAGGAAGAAAAAAGAAAGCCACGTTATTTTTAGCAACTGGGTTTGGGGTGGTTGGTTAGGCAGCAATAGGGAACTGAAACCCTTATTGAAACTCTTGTCCCATGTTGGTCTGGCCAAGTGTCTCCGATGGGGTTCTCCGGAAGCAGGAACTGTAGCCGAGGGTCTGTGTGGAGGAGGGCTCTCGGGAGATACGCGGGGAAGGGAGCAAGGGAGGCAGAACTGGGCAATGGGCGAAGCTGAGCTACAGTGCATTTGCAACTGAGTCTCAACTGATCCTCCAAGCAGCCCCGACAAGTTGGCCCCAAAGGCAAGAAGGCCAAGCACCTGCCCTGGGCTGCACCTGTACAAAGCTGGGATCCTGAGTGTGTCCATTCCCACGGCCAAGTGCAGCTTTTGTGAGGGCTGAAGCTGAGGCGGTATTTTCCAGAGCTGGGAGAATGACGTAATTTCTCTGCAATAAGGGTGGGGGGGTGGCAACACCACCTGTCCCCCAGGGGTACCACTTCTGGTTGGCTGCTGAGTCCTTCTGACATAATCCTGGCCATTTGGATGACTTCCTTGCTATCTGGTTCAACACGACATTACCGTCTCCTCGGACACATTCCCTGCCCCACACCTGGACATTTTGCAGACCGCTTTCCCAAGAGGCACTGATTTCTTTGGGATCCCCCACGGTCTTGTATTTCAAGACCGTGATCTGGGCCCTAGGAATGGTCATTGCTAGATGTAGCTTTCTTCTTATGACCAGAAACCCCCAGCGCTATTTGTTTCTTTTTAAAGTCTAATATTTTCAGGAGAACTCATTGCTTGCCCTCAACCTCCTCCTTTGCCCATGTCATCTATGTCTTTCAGAGGCTCTGCCTAGCCACCAAGCCCCTGACCCGAGTAAGGGTCATCCTACTGACGGGCTCTCCCCTCCCGCCTGCAGTCCCCATCTTCTTCATGGCTGCAGCCCAGTGCCTGTTCACAAAAGGTATTCCAGGAATATTGGTCGGGAAGACAAAAAGTGGCTGCCACTTACTTGGCAGTTGGCGCCCCGCTCTCGGGGAGGCTCTGCCTAGCTTTTCAGACAGCCAGAGGCAGATCCTCAGGAACTAAGCCACGGGACTAAATTCCTGTCTCTGTCCCCAGCAAGAACCACAGTCTAATATCAGCATGCCATAGGGCATCCCATCTGGGCCATAAATTTCCAGAGCTATATGTTCCTACAGCCGCGGCTATGACTCCGGGCTAGCCCGTTGTGGGATTCCCTCTTTGCCTTTACTGCCTTTACTGAATTTAGCTGTAACTAGCTGGGGTTTGCAAAGCAGAGTGTCCCACTCGGTCCTCCCTCAGATAGCAGGTGGGATGATCACAGACTGCCCACTGAGGTCCTGGATAACTGGGAGCTTTAGCACTGAGCATTTGGAAGGACGGGTGGGCAAGAAAGGCTGGGGGAGAATCAGCAGCCAGTACCAGGTGACTGTGGGACGCAAGACCTGGTGATTGGGAAAAAGAAACTGTATACACACACACACACACACACACACACACACATATGAGCCAGGCCCTCCCACCTACCTTTTCCTTGTGGGGAGCTCTTTGGGCTCAGGGGTCCTGACACCCAGCCCATAGTGTCTCCTCAAGGCATGTCCATCACAGGGCAGCAAAGGGAGGCACAAGGCTGTGTGAGTGGGCCACACCCCCGTCTCTGTCCTCTTGCCCCTGCCACCCTGCTCCTGACTGCAGAGGCTGCCACACTCAACTACAATACTTCCATCCACAGAGATGTTGGTGGCTCTAACAGGAGGACAGGCAGAAGGACCCACTGGCTAAGGCCATCCATCAGATCTGTATCAAGGTAGACAAGTGCCCCACCTCTGACTCTAGAATTCTAGAGTTTACTGGATGCCAGGAAGTGCGTTCTAAGCAACATACTTCTCTACAGAGTATGTCATAGGCAAGCCCACAACTTTCAGGAGACCAGAACTTAGAGTGAACAGGAACACACTCCAAACATTTATTCAGTTGACATCAAAGATCTCCACACTCCTTAATGCCTCCACATGGCTTGGGCTGAGCCTGGATGGGGCCACTAGGGACTGAGGAAGGGGGGCCCACCGCGGGATTGCTCCAGGATGTGGCAGGATCCGCGCTGGATGCTAGGGAAACATCTCCCAGCCCCAGATGCTCCAGTCCCCTGTGGAAACCCCAGGCCTCACACCTCAGCAGGGACGGGGTGACACCCTCTCCCGCTCTCTCTCTGCACAATCAGCAAGCTGACTGCTTCAACACAGGATCAGGTGACAGCCTGAGACCACACCCAGGTCCCACGCTGTCTCACTGCTCATCAGGGGTCTTCTCTCGCAGAGGCTCTCCAAGATGACAAGGAAGCCCTGCGCTCCCCCTGGCAGGTCAGCCGGCTCTCAGCCTGGGGGATGTCTGACCCCCTCCTTCCAGGTGGGCAGGGCACAGCCAAGGTCGTGTGTGTGGCCTTGGCAGGTGACTGGGGCATCAGACTGGGATGCTTTTGGGGCTCCAGCTTTGCTGCCAGTTCCTACTGTGTGGCTCTCTACAGGGTCAGGGGATGCCAACCAGAACTGGAGGAAAGGGCGTCTGAGCAGGAGTGGGAGGTCAGAGGAGAGGCCCGGTGTGAGACGCAGAAATAGGAGGGGAGTGGGCTGGGGTGATCACGGGGCCACCAGGATGCCCAGGGGCAGCACCAGGCACAGAAGTGGGAGGAAGCCTGCTGAGTCCCAAGAGCAAGCCTGACTCAAGCGATCAATGACCCAGTCCTTGTAGAAACTAACTTCTGTATATATTCCAGGAAAATTTTTGCGACCGCAGCCGATGCCCCAGCTCACAATCCCCACCTGGACCCATGTCTTATTAAGTTCACAGACCAGGGGCCCCCCAGAGTCTCCCTGGAGAAAGAGAAAGAAACAAACACAGGAATGGAAGAGAATCAACATCAGAACTGGCTGGTGGGGAGATGGGCACGCGAGGGCCTTCCCCGGGACTCCCCTCCCCCATGCATCCACCAGCCCTAGGTTCCTGGGAATATCAGATTTGAGGGTTGAAAACTTTAGCAAACAAAATTCATATACGTATGCAAAAAATCGTGTACCCCAAAAATGGAATATAACCAAAGAAAACATCTGTTGAGCTAATCATAATGAACAAAGTCTTTAAATGAGCACACTGCCTGTCACACAGAAGGGGTACAAAACGTGATTTGCATTTTTGGTAAATTTCTGCCTGAATCTCCCCTCCTCTCCCAACCCCCTCTAAGCAGGCCAGCCAGCTGAGCCTTCGGCATTTTTCCCCCTTGAAACCCCTTGACGTGAATTAAGGGTGAATGAAGGGGCCAGCGGATCCCACAGGCCCCGAAGCCTGCAAATGAGGAAATTGTGAGGGGACAACAAAGTGGCAAGACAGCCAAGGGCCCATGAACTGACCTGGCAGGCATCCTTTCCTTGGGTACTGTAACCACAGACCATCCCTTCCTTGACTAGGTCGCTGCTAGTTTCCATCTCTGTTTGGAGCATCATGTTACATTTCTCATAACGGATAATGTTTAGCTCAGCCTCCCGTAGCCGTTTCACAACTCCTCCGGCTTGACCTGTGGAAATAATTTGGGAGCAGATAGGTCTGCCTAATGGAACACAACAGGAGCCCCGGCACCCACTCTTGGTCTCGATGCAGTGTGTCCACCTAGAAACACCCCATTAGGGAAGTGAATATGGTCCCCATTTGACACGGGAAGCAATGAGGCCCGAAGCTGATGTCAGGGAGAGGAGGAGGTAGGACTCAAAACCAAGGCAGGCAAAGGAAGAACAGATCAGGACAGGAAGAGGTGAGGCCTCACCAGCCCTGAGAAATCAAAACCAACTCTCTGTCCCTCTGAGTATCTTTAGGAATCATGACAGTTGTCCTGTCCATTGCAAAGTGGCTTTATTTTTGAGCAGGATCATAAATTCTTGGACAAGAAGTGTCCCAAAGGTACCAAATTCAACCTCTCCCCAGGGATGGAAAGCCCAACAGCCTCACCAAGAGGAGTTCTCTGGGCTCTTTTCACTCACAGGAAGCTCCCTGTCCACCAAGGGGAGGACTTCCGGTTGGGACAGCTCCCGTGAGCAGAGAGAGCAACACCAGCACCCCCTGCGCTAAAATCCACCCTAGAGAGAACCCGCTTTGCTCATCACCCGAGACCCCAGGTCCTGAAATTCTAATCAAAATGTGGACCAACAAATGACTCCCAACAGGCATCTTCTCCCCCACTCCTCCCTCACCCGCTTGCTAAAAATGGCCTCCCTGCCTCCCCCTTGAGCTTGCAGGCCAACCGCTGGGCACGAGGCAGCCCCTTGCCTGGCCCGAGCTTCACATCTTGCTTCAGTCTTACCTGCTTCGTTGAGCTTCCCCCATCCAGTCACCCAGCACTCAGTACCACCTTGTACCATGAACGCCTTTTTGGGGAGGCACACAGGCTGCACGTGGGAGGAAAAATTCACAGGGAACTCAAGCAGAGCAAGGGCAATGTCATTCTCAATTAATCCGATAGGATTGTAATCTTGATGAATAACGATGTCTTGGACGGGGATCTCGATGGCCATTCTGGAGGTATGCTCCTCCATGAAGATGTCTCCCAGCTTTGCCGTGTACTCCACATGGCTGCAGAAAGATCCTAGGGCTCTACCCTCCCCTTCCTCATCTTCTGGGCCTTCCCAGCCTGGGCCTCTCTCCACCAACCACTGCCCTCCCCCCACCACCACGCCCCATCCCGGGACCCCTGGTCAGTCTACCCAGTGGTGCTCCAAGTCTGGTTCCCTGGTGAGAAGCATCCGTGTTAGAGAGGCAGGTGCTCAGATCCCACTCTGGTCTGTACCAGAGACGGGCTGTTGAGGACTGGCAATCTGTGTTTTCACAAACTCTGCCGGTTTATCCATGCTTGGAAGTTTATGCCCACCAATCTAGCCATATTGGTTTACTGCACTCCCCACTTCTTAAATATTCCCTCTTGCCCACACACTGGCTTGAAGCTAATCAGCAAAAGCTTTGAACCCAGTTTGGGGTCTTAATCTTTCAGGCTACCAAGGGCCCTACCGTCACCTCCCATCGACCGCAGCCTGAAGGGCAGGATCTATGACCCTTCTTCTTCAGATGAGGGAAAGGAAGCTCAGGGAAGGGGACAGGACTGGCTCCAGGTCACAGAGCCCCAGACACTCACCCAAATATGCAGTGGGCGGCGGTCAGCACCCACCGACTGGCAATGAGGGAGCCTCCACACATGTGTCTGTCATTGATCTGCAGGCTCACCTGCCAAGGCCACTTCCCCTCTGCCGCGGGGAATCCGCCCACTATCCTCATGGACCTCCGGCCGCATCCTGCGCAGGTCAGTGAAGGGAGGGGACCGAAAGTAAAGCCACTGACCGCACCACCCACAGAGCCGGGATAATGCTCAGAAGTCTAGAACCCTCAAAGCAAGGCCATGTCCCCTCAGAGCCCCCACCCCACCCCCAGAGCAGCTCTGTATCCCCTAAGGCTCCTCGGAGAAAGGCCACGTGTCCCCATCCGAGCTCAAGCGCAGGGTTGGGGCCACTCCGACCCCCACCCCCACTCCACCGGAAAAAGCCATCTCCCCAGAGCAGGGTCCCGTCCCCCTCGGCCCTCTCGGTCCCCTCGGCCCCCTCGGCCCCGGCCAGTTCTCCGCGGCCCAGAAACATCACCTGCAGGAAACAGTGGCTTCGCGGTGGCCACAGCCCTGTACGAGCCAGAGGCACCTGGGGTGACCGCCACCACTTGGGAGGATGCGGCAGCCTCTTGGGGCCCCGGGGTCGCAGACTGTCCCTCAGCCCTCCACACGCTCGCGCCGGGGACCTCGTGGCCGCCCCCCGAGGACGACGGGGAGGTGGGCGCCGAGGAGGGTGGGGGCGACGCGGACCCGCTCTGCGCCCCACCGAGCCAGGGCTGGAGGAGCAGCAGCCAGAGCAGGAGGCCCGGGGAGCCGCCGCCCGGGGACGCCATGGACCCGCCACGCCGCGCCTCTCGCCGCGCCCCCTCGCGGCGGCCCGCGGCCCTGCACTCGCGCAGGCGGGAAACCGGGTCCCGCCGCGCCCCCTGGGGGGCCTGAGGGTCGGGGAGGCTTTCCGTCCCCGCGCCCCACCGCCCCCTTCTTCCCGCCCGCTCGCCGCAGTGATTGGGCGTGCTTCGCGGACTTCGGACCGCTGCCCCGGGCGGCACCAACCGCTGCCTTGGAGACGACACTGCCCCTCCGCGGGGACAGAGCCCAGAGCCAAGGGCAAACGCAAACCACAGTGAGATCTCAGGACGGCGGGAACAGACTGGCGAGGAGAAACAATCGCGACAACACCCCGGAATGACGCGGGTGCAGAGGTCCTGCATCACCCAGACGCTGTGGTAGGAAAGTAAAATACTACAGCTTCTCCAGCAGACAGACTGGCAGTTTCTTATAAAACAAAATATGCCATTACGGTACGACTCAGTCATTGCGTTACTGGACACTGACCCCAGAGAAGTAAAGCTATACACACACACACACACCTGTACGAATGATTTTAGTAGCTTTGTTCTGAATAGCCAACATCTGGAAACACCCTTATAGTAGACAGAACACTGCCATCCCAAAGATGTCCGTATTCTAATCCCTGGAACCTGTGAATATGTTACTTTACATGGCAAAAGGAACGTGAATAAATGAAAAATCTTTTTTTTCTAATATTTTATTTATTTATTTGACAAAAATCACAAGCAGACGGAGAGGCAGGTGGGGGGCGGGGGAGAGCAGGCTCCCTGCTGAGCAGAGAGCCCAATGCGAGGCTTGATTCCAGGACCCTGGGATCATGACCTGAGCCCAAGGCAGAGGCTTTAACCCACTGAGCAACCCAGGCGCCCTCATGTTTTCTTTTAAATCCTTGAGCAAATTTAGAATACTAATACCAGGTGTTTTATTAACTTTTTAAAGATTTTATTTATTTTTAGAGAGAGAGTACGAGAATGGGAATGTGTGAGCCGGAGGCAGGGTAGAGGGAGAGGGAGAGAATCTCAAACAGACTTCATGCTGAGCTCATAGCCCGCCCCAGGGGCTCCATCCCCAGACCCTGAGCTTATGACCTGAGCAGAAACCAAGAGTTGGAGGCTTAACCGAGTGAACCATCCAGGCACCCCAGTAACAGGTGTTTTAAAGTTCTTGTCTACTATTTCTGTATTTGTTTCTATTGATGGGTTACCTCTTTGTTATAGGTCTAGTAATTTTTAATGAATGCTGAACACTATTAATGTTACATGGCTGACTATTTGACTTGTATGTTCTTTAAGGAGTGTGGAAATTTGGCAGGCAGGTAAATTACTTGCAGTTCATCGTGGTCCATTTGAAGTTTTATTGTTGTTGTTTTTTTTAATGTTCAGTTAGCCAACATTACATCATTAGTTTTTGTAGTAGTGTTCAACGATTCATTAGTTGAGCATAACACCCAATGTGCATCACAAGACATGCCCTCCTTAATACCCATCACCTGGACTTGGTTTTTAAGCTTTGTTAGGATGAGTCTAGAATAGCTTTTATTCTAGGACTACCTTACCTTAATACTAAGGTCTGAGCCTTGTGACATCGCTACTGATTGCCTGAGTATTGGGTGAGGTCCTTCCTCTCTGGATGGATGAAACTTGAATCTCCCAGCACTGTGTGAGCTCTCTGAGCCGTTCATCCTGTACTCCCCACCGCCCCACCCCCACCAGTCCCTTGCCAGGTGTTCTTTGCCTTGCCTCTTGGAAATGTAACCTATGTGTGCGTGGATTAGTATTCAGCCAAAGACTGAAGAGGGTGTTCTGCAAAATTCTGGAGTTGTTTCTCTGCGTATCTCCATCCTGTACAGCAGGAATCGGCAAACTTGCCCTATAAAAGACAGTAAATATTTTAAGCGTTGCAGGCCACATGTGGACTCTGTCATATATGCGTTTTAAAAAACAACTCTTGGGGCACCTGGGTGGCTCAGTCAGTAAGCATCTGCTTTCAGCTCAGGTCATACTCCCAGGATCCTGGGATAGAGTCCCGCCATCAGGCTCCCTGCTCAGCAGGGAATCTGCTTCTCCCTCTTCCTCTGCCTCTCCCTCTGCCTCTCCCTCTGCCTGCTGCTCTGCCTGCCTGTGCTCTCTCTCCCTTTCACTCTGTCAAATAAATAACTAAAATAATTTTTTAAATAAAAATAAAAAACAACTCTTTAAAACTGTGTAAATCATTTGGGGCGCCTGGGTGGCTCAGTGGGTTGAAGTCTCTGCCTTGAGCTCAGGTCATGATCTCAGGGTCCTGGGATCGAGCCTCGAATCGGGCTCTCTGCTCAGCAGGGAGCCTGCTTCCCTTCCTCTCTCTCTGCCTGCCTCTCTGCTTACTTGTGATTTCTGTCTGTCAAATAAATAAATAAAATCTTTTTTTTAATTAAAAATTTTTTTTTAAAAACTGTGTAAATCATTCTTAGTCCTATACAAAAACAGCCTGTGTCTGGGATTAGCCCACAAACCATAGCACGCTAAGCCCTGCTCTACAGGATTCTGACCTGGAAACTCCAGATGCCTGGCCCTCCTGAGCCCCAGTCTGTCTCCTTAACTTAGTGTTATCATTGTGTTCTGTTTGGGTTTCCCTGTTTCATGTGAAAATTGCCTCTGCTTAGGAAGCCAGGATGACTGTAGTGTTCAACTCACTTGTTGCCCTTCTCCCTAGGGTCCTCGTCCTACATTGTCATACAATGCCAACTCTTAACAACTCTAGTTTTCCAAAAAAGCAGAACAACCAGTTTGCCATATATACAATCGGTGGATTTTCACTTTTGATTAAGAGTAACTCCACATCATTGTGTATCTTTTGAATTACCTGTGTCACCTGCAAGAGTTATGACCTTGGATGTCAACGATTCATGTGTAAATGTATTTGTCAATAATTCGTGTATAACTGTATTTTTAACTCATAATGCCAGTTTTCAAATTAATTTTACCAAACCACACTCCCACCGTCAGTAGATGAGTCTTTCTATTAATCTCCACTCGTCCCAACAGTTATTGCCACAGTTCTGTTTTTCCCCACATGGTGGGCATAAAATTATATCTTGCTATGGCTTTAATTTGCCTTTCCCTGGAGTATACGTTCATATCTTTCCTGGCCATTTGTGCTGTCTTTTTATAAAATGTTTGTAACATCTGCCCAATTTTATATTTGGATTGCTTTTGAAATACTTCTTATTGAGGTTTTGTTTTGTTTTTTTTTAATGCATGCTAATCCTTTATTGGTAAATGCAATGCTCCAAATATCATCTCACAATCATAAACTTGTCTTTTTGCTTTATTATATCTTTTTCTTTATCACTTATGCTTTTTGTGTCTGCTTTTAAGAAGCTTTCCCTAGGGGCGCCTGGGTGGCTCAGTCAGTTGAGCATCTGCCTTCTACTCAGGTCATGATCCCAGGGTCCCAGGGTCAAGCCCCACATTGGGCTCCCCACTCAGTGGTGAGTCTGCTTCTCCCTCTGACCCTCCCCCCTTCTTGTTCTCTCTCTCTCAAATAAATAAAATCTTTTTTTTTTAAGCCTTCCCTATTCTGAGGTCTTAAAGATATTGTCCTGTATTTTCTTCTAGAAGCTTTAAAGTTTTGTTTTTTATGTTTTGTCTTTTAGCCAAGTATTTTTTTGTTTATAGTGAGAAAGGAATTCGGTTTTATTTATTTCCCATTTAACCTTTTATCTCAGTATCATGTACTGAACGGCCCATTATTTTTTTAATTAAAGTATAGTTAACTACTAGATATTTTGAGTAGCAGTACATGACAGGATGCATTCTCCCATCTCGACTTCTTCTTTAGGGTTTTGGCTCTTTTTGGTACTCCATATAAACTTTAGGATAAGTTTGACAATTTTTTTTTTAAACTGTTGAAAGTTCTATTCAAATATGCATTGAATATAAAGAGCATTTGGGCGAGACCTGACATCTGCGTGGTATTGAGCCTCCTTACTCATGAATTTGGTGCATCTCTATTTAGGTCTTCCTTCACATCCTTCAATAAAATTTCATAAATTTTTACCCACAAAGTCACACACATCTTTCAGAAACACAATTTTACATTATTCTCCTAGTCAACAATCTTATCAAACTGTTTTATCAGTTTTGATAATTCATAGATTCTTTGGGGGTTTCTATATTGAAAAAAGAAAACCTATAAATTAGAAGTTACTATTTGACACAGTCATGCTTTTAAATATTTGTTATTACTTGTTTCTTTACTCACTGTATTCATCAGGATACAGGCTAAGGTGCGGTAACAGAGATGTCCCAATATACAGTGGTTAAAAAACAAAAAGTTTCTTTCTCTCTTACTTCACAGTCTAAACGTAGGCAGCCAAGTCCAGTTCTGCCACCCTTCACCCGGGCACACCTCTCAACATCCAAAATGGCATCTCCATCTTTCTCCTCTTCCAATTTAGAAAGGGGAAAGAGCCAAAAACTATACTCGTGTCCCTTTGAAGGACAACCCCCCAACAGCACATACTTCTACTTACCTCTCATGGAACATAACTTAAATCCATGGTCACCCTAAGCTTCAGGGGAAGCTGAGAATGGCAGTTTTTAGGTGCATAGGCACCCAGATCTCCTGGGATCCACTCTACCTGTCTGGTGTACCTACCTGCCAACTGCTCTGGGCATTGTTACTAGGAATTCACACTTGCATCCTTCTTAGAAGACTTCCCCTAGAGCACATGGAGCCACAGGACAGAAGGTGATGAGGAGTTACATTCCTTCCTCCCACCCCTCCAGTCAGCCTACAGCCAAAGTCAGAGTGGGGCAGGGCACGAAAGCCCAGCTCCCTTGCCTTAAGTCTGGATGAATTCTAGAACATAGACGCCAGGATCTTGCTCAGCCTAGACTTCACCTGTAATCACATTCTTAGTAAATTTTTTGCCCTTTCCTATCCTGCTTCCCTCACATCCCTATAGGTTTTTCCTGAAAATAACTCTCTCTTTTTTTTTAATTTTTATTTATTCATTTGACAGACAGAGATCACAAGTAGGCAGAGAGACAGGCAAAGAGAGAGAGGGAAGCAGGCTCCCTGCTGAGCAGAGAGCCCGATGCGGGACTCGATCCCAGGACCCTGAGATCATGACCTGAGCCGAAGGCAGAGGCTTTAACCCACTGAGCCACCCAGGTGCCCCGAAAATAACTCTCTTAATAAGTTACTTGAACATGAATGCCTGCCCAAAAATTTGCTCATAGCCCAGTAGATGCTGGAGCTGGCTTGTCCCAGCTCATGAAAGCGGACTCGTAATTGTCAGGAATTTTATGAGCCGGCTGTTAAACACAGTCATTATTAAAATTTAAATTATAAAATCTATAATCAAAGAAGTTACACTAAAAACAGAGGTAATAAATACTCCAAATTCATTACATCCTAGTTATTTTCCTGAATTTTCTAACTACCTGTGCTCTTGAGGTTAGGGCTACTATAGCTGTATGGTAGAACTTCTATCTAATGGTATACTTCTCTTCCCAAGTCCAGATTCAGTAATGTGATGTCGGTAGCTTGAAATCAGTTATGGTGCAGGCACCTGTGTGGCTCCGGTGGTTAAGCGTCTGCCTTCGGCTCGGGTCATGATCCCCAGGTCCTGGGATGAAGCCCTGCATTGCATCAGGCTCCTTGCTCAGTGGGGAGTCTGCTTCTCCTCTCCCCTCTACCCCTACCCTCTGCTTGGGCTCTGACACCCTCTATCTGCCATTCTCTCTCAAATAAATAAACAAGATCTGGAAGGAGGGAAGGAAGGAAGGAAGGAAGGAAGGAAGGAAGGAAGGAAGGAAGGAAGGAAGGGAGGGAAAGAAAGAAAGAAAGAAAGAAAGAAAGAAAGAAAGAAAGAAAGAAAGAAAGAAAGAGGAAAGAGAGAGAGAAGGAAGGAAGGAAGGAAGGAAGGAAGGAAGGAAGGAAGGAAAGAAAAAAAGAAGGAAAGAAAGAAGCCATAGTGGAAGTATTTATACTATGGAAATCTAATAAATGTTATATTCTGGGCTTTTATCCCCCTCCAGAGCTGCTTGTTAAATATTTGCTGGCACAACACTAGAATGACCTAAAACATCAGGTCATTGCATAAGACATGTATCATTCAAGAGGAAGAGAATAGACATTGGGGCCAAACTAGAATATGTCACATTAACCTATTTTTTTTTTAACTAGGAAAAATTTGGTTAAATAGACCTTAAGTGCACAATCTACTGTTTAATTAATATATAGATCCACATAACCACCACTTTGATCAAGCTATAAATCATTTTGGGGCGCCTCAGTGGCTCAGTGGGTTAAGGCCTCTGCCTTCGGCTCAGGTCATGATCTCAGTGTCCTGGGATCGAACCCCACCTCGGGCTCTCTGCTCAGCAGGGAGCCAGCTTCCCCCTCCCTCCCTGCCTGCCTCTCAGCCTACTTGTGATCTCTCTGTCAAATAAATAAATAAAATCTTTAAAAAAAAGCTATAAATCATTTTGAAACCCCAGAAAATGCCTTTGTGCCCTCCTCACATCCATCATAAGCAACAGTGATCACCCAGTGTGCCTATATGGTCTTCATAGAAATGGAATCAGAAATCTGTATTCTTTGGGTCTGGCATCTTTCACTCAACATGTTTTTTAATTTCCATCCATGTTCTTGGGTCTATCAACAGTTTATTCTTTTTTATTGCCAAGTTGCATTTTCACTGATTATCATTTATCAGTTGGCAGACACTTGAGTTGTTTCCAGATCTGGCTATTATGAATAAAGATGCTATGAACATTCACATAGAAGTCTCTGAGTGGATATTTCTGCTCTTTTCGTCCAGCCTGTGGCTTCGGTTTTTCACTTTCTTAACAGTGTCTTTTAAGGAGCAGAATATTTCCATTTTGATGAAATCCAGCCGTTTATTTTCTTGTGTAGGTCATGCTCTTTGTGTCCTGTCTAAGCAATCTTTGCCAACTCAAGGGTCACAGAGACTTTTCTTCCTTGTTCTAGAAGTTTTCTAGATGTAGACTTTCTGTGTAGTTCTATAATCCATTTTAAGTAATTTTTTACATGTTAAGATTCAGAGATTTGTTTTGTTTTGTTTTGTTTTTACATAGGAATCTCCCATTGTGCCAGTTATCATTTATTTAAAAGACTATCCTTGGGGCACCTGGGTGGCTCAGTTCATGATCCCAGGGAACTGGGATGGAGCCCAGCATCGGGCTCCCTGCTTGGCAGGAAGGCTGCTTCTCCCTCTCCCACTCCCCCTGCCTGTGTTTCCTCTCTTGCTGTGTCTCTCTCTGCCAAAATAAATAAATAAAATATTTTAAATAAATAAATAAAATTTAAAAAAATAAAATACTGTCCTTTCCTACATTGAATTGCCTTGATACCATTGTTGAAACCAATTTGCCATATATGTGTGGAGCTGTATTTAGACTCTCTATCCTGTTCCACTGATCCATATGTCTACCCTTGTGCCAATATCATACTGCCTTGATGACTACACTTCTATGGTAAGTCTTGAAGTATAAGAGTTTTCTTTTTTTTATTATTATTATTCTATATCTTTTGCTTTTCTGTATACATTTTAGAATCAGCTTGTCAATTTCTACACAAATCTCCACCTTGAGAAACATGAAGAAATTGGGAGGTGTAACATTACTGACTTTCAAGACTCACTATAAAAGCTACAGTAACTAGGACACTGTAAAATTGGCATAAGAATATACAGATAAACATACACACACACGCACACACACACACAAACAGATAAGGAACTGAATAGGAAATCCATAAAGAAATGCACATATATGATGTCAATTTTGAACGAAGCACCAATGTAAGTCAATGTGAAAATAAATGTATTTCTAGCAAATGGTACCGGCACTGGATAAGCATTAAAGATACAGAAAAATATACTTTCATCCCTGTATCTCATACCATCTCCCAAATTAGTTTGTAGACCACAGACCTAAACATAAAACCTAAATTATAAAGTTTCCAGGAGAAATAAATAGAAGAAAAAGCCTCACAGCCCCCAGCTAAAAAGTGAAAAGAGTCACAGACTTAGGATTCTACTCAGAATACAGGAAGGCTACTTAGAAATCATCAATAAAAAAAAAATAAGCATCCTATTTAAAGATGGACAAAAGAGCTGAAAACATACTTCATAGAAGATATGCATATGACCAGTACTACATAAAAAGATGCTCAACATCATTATCTACCGGGAAACAGAAATAAAAACCCTAATGCTGTACCATTTCATACCTATTAGAATTGGGGAAAAAAAAAAAAGCGTGAGGACTGATGAGGGTATGGATCAACTGGAACTCTCATTTATTGCTGGGAGTAGCGTAAAATGGTACAAATAATTTGGAAGACTCTTAGGAAATTTCTAATAACATTAACCATTCGTTAACTTCATGAGCCAACAGTTCCGCTCCTAGGTTGATTTGCAAAAGAAGGGAAAGTATATAGATACAAAAAAATCTTGTACTAGAATGCTTATTAGCAGCTTCATTCATAATACCCCAAACTGGAAACAACCCAAGTGTCCATCAGCAGACTAAGCCAACGGTAGAATGTCTGTGTGGGAATATTACTACTCCCCAATAAAAAGGAATGACCTAGGGGCACCTGGGTGATTCGGTCAGTTAAGCATCTGCCTTCGACTCAGGTCAGGATCTCAGGGTTGGGAGATCGAGCCCCAAATCAGGCTCCCTGCTGGGTGTGGAGCCTGCTTAAGATTCTCTCTCTTGCTCTCCCTTAGAACCCGCCACCTCCCGCTCTTAAAAAAAAAAAAAAATGAGGTTCAATAATATGCAAATAATCTGATCATCAGAACAGTGGTTACTTCTGGGAGGGGATGATTAGAAAGGGATATAAGAGAATATCCTGGATTAATGCAAATGTTTTCAATCATGATTTGGAGACGTTAGCATGGGGGAATACCTCCGTTAAAACTCATAAAATTGTATATTGCAATGTGTACATTTTACTATATATAAATTATACCCCAATAAAGAAAATAATGCAGAAATGCATTAAGAAAGAACAGTCATTCATGAACATAAGCTTTTAACTTTATCAATTTTGGAAAAATGAACAGAGAAAGAAGCAATAGTGTATAGTGAAGTGCGCGCCTGGGTGGCTCAGTCGGTTAAGTGTCTGACTCTTGATTTCAGCTCAGGTCATGATCTCAAGGTCCTAAGATGGAGCCCAGCGCTGGGTTCTGCACTCAGCAGGGCATCTGCTTAAGATTCTCCCTCTCCCTCTGCCTCTCACCCCCTCCCTAAAAAATTTTTTTTTTAAAAATTAGTCTAAATAAATGACTTTTAAAACTTATATTCATAACAATCCAGAAATAAAGCTCCACATGGTTGGTTAGAATGAGGTTTTTCTATAAGTAACTGAGACGGAAGAGAACAATGGCTTAATTAAAGAGTTTCTTTCCCTGTTGCATGAAGAACTGTGATAGCAGCCCTGCAAATTCCAAGGAGCCAAGTTCCTTCTAAATTCCTGCTCCACACCCTTAGCTCCATACCTCCATACCCTCGTGTTCCAAGATCAGTGCTCAAGCTCTGGTCACTGTGTACGCATTCCAGCCAGGAGAGAAGAAAGAGAACTGAAGAAGGGCTCGTCCCCAAATTCACCAACATTTCAGTCTGTATTTTAGTGGCCAGAATTCGTGCCACACTTAGATGGATGGGACTTGGAAAGACAGTCTTTATTCTGACTGGCTATGTGTCCAGAAGGAAAGGAATGAAAAGTGTGAGATGTGGCTATTACGGATCTAATCACTTCTTTTTTTTTTTTCCAAAGATTTTATTTATTTATTTGTCAGAGAGAAAGAGAGAGCGAGAGAGCGAGAGAGCAAGCACAGGCAGAGTGGCAGGCAGAGACAGAGAGAGAAGCAGGCTCCCTGCCGAGCAAGGAGCCTGATGTGGGACTCGATCCCAGGACGCTGGGATCATGACCTGAGCCAAAGACAGCCACTTAACCAACTGAGCCACCCAGGCGTCCCCTAATCACTTCTTTATTCACCTAAATATTTACAGGCACTTTCTTCTCACATGCAAAAGGCACTAATCCCCTGCTAAAAGAAAGGAACCTCAAGGTTTTGAGATGGGGGAAAGAAATTGGTAACAGTGGGGTAAAGGTGACAAACAGCTACTCTGGGATGGCAGGATAATGAGGGAAACCAGCCGGCACACATGTGGTGAGTACTCAGCCTGTCTCCTCCCTGAGCCTCGGCCCCGTGTCCTTCAGAGCTGGGCCATGGTCATCTGGTGCTCAAGGCTCCATCTAACTCCAACAGGCAGAAAGTATGGGCTGCTGTTCGAAGGCACTGCCCTAACCCCTCTCGTGCTTCCACTCTCTCTCTCATGTCTTCTCCCCAGAGGCAATGGCCAGCAAACTCAGCTACGAAGCTCCCTGCAGAGATACGGGTGGCCCTGAGGGGCACAGCAGCAGGACCCAAGTCGGGCTCGGATCAGAGTAGATGAGGGCCTCCCCTCTCATTCTAGAGTTTCAAAAGCATCGCAAACACATCCCTAAGTTAAATGTGAGATAACTTTTCCTCAGTGTCCCCACACCCCACATCAGGAGAGATACAGAACACGCAAGTGACAATCCAAACATTTATTCAGTTGACATCGGAGATCTCCACACTCCTCAATGCCTCCACATAGCTTGGGCTGAGCCTGGATGGGACCACTAGAGACTGAGGAAGGGGGGCCCACTGCAGGATTGCCCCAGGAGCACCTGTGTGGCAGGATCCATGCTGGGTGCTAGGGAAACGTCTCCCAGCCCCAGACACCCAGTCCAGTGTGGAAACCCCAGGCCTCACACCTCAGCAAAGACATGGTGACACCCCCTCCCTCTTTCTCTCTCTGCACAGTCAGCAAGCTGACTGCTTCAACACAGGGTCAGGTGACAGCCTGAGACCACACCCAGTCCCACGCTGTCTCACTGCTCATGAGGGGTCTTCTCTCGCAGAGGCTCTCCAAGATGACAAGGAAGCTCTGCGCTCCCCCTGGCAGGTCGGCTGGCTCTCAGGTTGGGATGCCTGACCCCCTCCTTCCAGGAGGGCAAAGGCACAGCCAAGGTTGTGCATGTGACTGGGGCAGGTGACTGGGGCATCAGGCTGGGATGCTTTCGGGGCTCCAGCCTTGCTGCCAGTTCCTACTGTGTGGCTCTCTACAGGATCAGGGGATGCCAACCAGAATTGGAGGAAAGGGCATCTGAGCAGGAGTGGGAGGTTGGAGGAGAGGCCTGGTGTGAGACTCGGAAATAGGAGGGGGCTGGGCCGGGGTGATCACGGGGCCACCAGGATGCCCAGGGGCAGCACCAGGCACAGAAGTGGGATGAGGAACACCACTGGATACAAAAAGGAGGCCTGATTAATCACTCCAGCTATCCACTCCGCATAGACAGCAAGATCTGTATAAACTCCAGGCATATTTCCACGACCGCAGCCAATGCCCCAGCTCACGACTCCCACCTGGACCCATGTTTCCTTAAATTTACAGACCAGAGGACCCCCAGAGTATCCCTGGAGAAAGAGAAAGAGACAAATGCAGGAATAGAAGGCCATCCACGGCAGAGCAGACTGACTGCCGCGTAAGGCACTGGGCAGTCAGGCACGGGGACCTTCCCCAGGGACCTACGGGGCTCACCCTTCTGTAAATATGAGAACTGAGAATTGAAAAGTTAATGGGAAGGGGTGCCTGGCTGACTCAACCCTAATCTCGGGGTTGTAAGTTTGAGCCCCACACTGGGTATAGAGAGCACTTAAAAATAAAATCTTCAAAAAAAAAAAAAAGAAAGAAAAGAAAAAGAAAGGGATGAAGGAAAAAAGGGAAGGAGGGAGGAAGGGAAAAGTTAATGGGAACATTTTACTATCCTTGGGAGGATATTATAACTGGTCATTTCCCATACCATATGGGCTATTAAACATTTTGAATATCACATCTGCATGAGAGTCCCCTAAATCTAGCTTAAAGTTTCTCTAAACCTCCTAACCCATACAGCCAACTCCCTCCATCTCTGATGCCTCACTTCCAGACATCCCACAGACACCTCATCGGATGCAGAACCCGGCATGTCCTCTCCCAGACCTGCTCGGGGGCCCCCGCCCCCCACCAACCAGCTCAGACAGAAACAGAACCCTCCAAACCTCTCCCTCGCCCCCACCCTCCCAGCAGTCAGTCACCAGGAACTCAGGATTCAACCTCAGACACACTTCCTTCACCCCCTCACCGCACCAGGTCCTGCTCGGGACTCCGCGTCATCACCTAGATGATGGACACAAACACCTAGCCTATAGTCCTGCCCGGATGGCATTGAGAAACTCGGCCCAACGCCCCAGGCCACACGTAACCCGACTCCAGCCCTCTTCTCTGGTCCCCTCATTGCTCCAGACCTGGAAGGTGGGCCCTACACGTGACAAGTTCCCTCACACCTCGAGCCACCATCCGTGCTGCTCCCCCTCCCTATAGTGCTGTTCTCCTCTTTCCAAGAAATCCCAAGACTCATCCTCTGAGTCAAGGCTCAAACGCCCCCTCCTCCAGAAGGCACTCAAGGCGGGAAGAAGAGGGCGGGCCAGGTTCTGCCCATGAATCTCCTTCGCGAAGGAGCGAAAGGAGGTGGTGGCAGGTCACCCAGGCCCTGGCACCTGGGAATGAGCAAGCTTGGAGGGGCCACCCTCAATGTGCAGATGGAACAGGGTCCACAAAGTTACCTGACAAGAATCCTTTCCAGCTCCGTTATAGCCACAGAGCATCCCTTCCATGACTCTGTTCTTCTTTGTTGCCATGACTTCCTGAACCATCTCATTACACCTTTCATGGAGGATAATGTTTTGGTCGACCTCCTGGAGAACACCCGTAATGAGGTCGCCACCTACAAGGGATGAAGAAACTCAGCAGTTGGTGGCTTGTGCCCAGTGGACAGTAAGCCCCTCGGCACCTAGCTTCCCCTTTGAAAAAGGCAGGGCCGTGGGTTCTGTGCCCCTTTGACAGTGGAGGAAATGGGGCACCAAAGTGGACATGGGAAGAAAAGGAGGTAAGAACTAATAAAGTCAAGATGGCATAGAGAAGGACCAATCCGGACGGTAAGAGGGCAAGGCCTTTCCCAGACTGAGAAATGATAACCAAGCACCTGTTACTCTGAGTACCAACAATAATAGTGACAGAGATCCCATGCATCAGAAGTATCTTTACTCTTGAGCAGGTTCGCAGACTCAAAAATGGGGAGTGTCCCCAAGTTACCAATCCAGCCTTTTCCCAGAGACGGGAGGCCCTGCCGACTCAGCAACAGAGAGACCTTCTGCCCCTAACGGGACGGGGAGCTCCCTGACAAGCAAGGCCAGTACTTCCAGAGACTGGACAGCTCTGACTGGCAAACAATTCGTCACCTGCTGAGCAGAAACCCACCCCAGAAGAACACCAAGGCCTCTGGCTCTATCCCCAGGGAGCCTAAAAACACCCTCAAACCAGCCAGGTATGGTGCCTCACAAATCTACAGAAAAAGACTTCCCCCAGGTATCTCTTCTCCTGAGAGAGCTCCAGGTCCCAGGACCTGTGCCTTTCCTAAACGGCTACCATGAAATATTTGTGCTGTAACAAAAGATGTCAACCAATTTCTAGACTCAAGTCAATCAGAAACCATTACCCTGGCCACTGCTAAGCTCTGCCCCCCGCCTTCCCCCTCTGTTAGGCAGTCCTCCTTCCTGCCCCTCTCTTTAGCTTTTCTGCCTACTTCAGGGCTGGGCTGCCTCCCTCTTCCTGAGCATTCTACCTGCCTCACAGTCTCACCATGTTCTTTTTTGCCCCATCCGGTCACCCAGCACGTGGTCCCAGCTTCCACCTGGAAAGTCTTCTGAGGGATACATACAGGCTGGACGGTCACAGTGAAGTTCACAGGGTAGAGGAGATGGAGAAGGGCAAGGTCATTTTGAATGGCTCCAACTACTGAGAGTAGAGGATGGACGATGACGTTCTTGACCGGGATCACCACACTGGTGATTTCGTTATAGGCGCTCCGATCTCCCATCTTGACACTGTAGCGGAAACGGCTATGGGAGAGAGGACATGCCCCTCGTGGAGACCTTTCCCACACATGGCAGAGGCTTCCCAGCCTGGCCCTAACCTCCCTCACCGCTCTTTCTACCGCCCTAACACCAAACAGCTCTCCTTAACGACTCTCAACATTGGTTTGGTAGTCCAAACGACTGGTTTGCTTCACCAAATTGGTATTCCTAGTAATGAGACAGCCAGTGCCAAACCCAGTTTGTAGTGCGGGCAGGCCTTGGCTGGGTTGGTTTGGGTTGGGCTGATTTGGGTTGGGTTGGGTTGGGTTGGGTTGGGTGTGGGTTTTGTCAAGTTGCCAGGGCAACAGAACCTAATGGGTATACCTGAGGAGGGCAGGGCTGACTTCAGAACTCTGTGACCCCTCTTCACTCCTCACCTTAAAATACAGTGGCCTGCAGTCAGCACCCACTGCGATGTGAGGAGGGAGCCTCCGCACACGTGTTTCTGGTTCATCCTCAGGCTCACCTGCCAAGGCCACTTCCCCTCTGCTGCCTCCTTTCCTCCAGTGGTGTTCTCAACGACGTGGCCACACCCTGGAGTGAGAACAGCGTGGGGGGAAGAACCTCCAAGAAACAGAGCCCGGGCTTCCGAGGAGAGCACCAAGTGCCCCTCGGAGGAGGCGGGGGGGGGGGGGCCGGCGGTGAAGGCCACAGCCCCTTAGACTCCAGGTCCCTGCTGCTGAGTCCCCAGGCCCTGCACCCCCAGACCTCCAAGGCCGCACGGCGTCCCACTCAGACTCCACAAGCGGGGCTACATTCCTCAGACCCTCGGGGCGGGGGCAGAGGGGTGAATCCTGGCTCCCCCAGACTCCCCAGAGCCCCGGCTCCCACTTGCGGGCCTCAGGCCCCCTCAAGGCTCCCAACGCCAGATGTCACCTGGGATCAGTTCCAACAGCTGGGAGAGTATGGCAGCCTCTTGGGGCTCCGGGGTCGCAGACTGTCCCTCGGCCCCCCACACGGTTGCACTGGTGCCCTCACGGCCGCCCCCCGAGGGCGATGGGGAGGTGGGCGCCGAGGAGGGTGGGGACGATGTGGACCCGCCCTGCGCCCCACCAAGCCGAGGCTGGAGGAGCAGGAGCCAGAGCAGGAGGCCCAGGGAGCCGCCGCCCAGGGACGCCATGGACCCGCCGCACCGCGCCTCTCCGGGTGGCAGGTGGACCGGTCCACGCTGGCGCGCGAGCGGCGTAAACAGCGGCTCCTCGCGCTGGAGGCCAAGTGCGAAACATCGCGCCCTCAGGATCCGCCCCCCTCGCCGGGTCCTCTCTCCGCTCTGAGTACCATCGAACCCCGCCCAGGCCGGAGGGGTGAGGGTGCTTCCGAGGAAATTGCCCTTGACGGGGACCTCCCAGTTCCGGGGACACCGCCCGATGTCCCTGCCTCTTCTGGTGCGGTCTCTGGGCTGGAGCTGTTGAGGACAGGCGGCCTGGGCATCCCCCGAGGAGACTGCACTCTCCACTCTTCATTCTGGTTCTTCAGCTCAGGATTTCATCCGCCAGACAGAGATTTGGGGGTGGGGGACCATACCGATTAAGTAGTTGAGACAAAGGAGTAGGCAGCTGTTCTGTTTCAGTGATAGGGCCTCCTGAAAAAAATTAGCCACCACAAAAGACACAGGGAAGTCAGTTTCTTCTTCTTAGCTTGCTTGGTCCCTGGCATCCGGCCCAGTGGTGTGTCCTCTGTCTTTGCGCCCTAAAGGCTTCTGCTAGGCCCCTGCCTCCCTGGGCTTCAGCATCCCTGTTGAAGTCAGGGAGAAAACGACAGTCACAGCTTCTGAATTGCAATAGTTCCCTCTTTTTCCTGGCCAAAAGGGGACAGCCAGTCACAGTTTTTCAGGAACGTGGATGCTCCCCTAGCAATTTCAACGCCCTGGTTGAAGGGATTGCCTCTTGGGCATGCTTGGAGGCCGGAGAAATGAGGGAGTAGGTCCTACATCACGAATCCATTCCAACATTCTCTGTTCTCTAACTCTTTGCATTCCTTCCTCTACATGAAACCAAGGAATTCCTGGCATATCAACTTCCTTTAGTGTGGTCCACCACTGAGTTCAGGCTTAAAACAACCAGCATGTAGAGTCTGCAACAAGTGGGTTCAAGCCCACCTGTGTGAACCAGGAAACTGAATTCAGAATCTCTGGTAAGTGTACTCTTGACAAATGTGGCCCCAGGCCTCCCCAGTCAAGCAAGAGTCCTGAGAATCCAATCCTATCATTCACCTCTGGTTCTTTCCAATGTAGACAAGCAAACACTAGCAGTTCTTTTTGAAAGGAAGGCTTCTCCTCCTGGGTTATACTTCGTGCCTGTCCAAGAGCATGCTGGGGTCTTACTCCAGTTACTAGGTCTAGAGGCAGTGAAGAATGGCAGGGGTGATACAGGTAAAGAATTCGCATGCACTTGTAATGTCCTCAGATGAACTCATTACACTGTCTCTAAGGTAAAGAGGACCAACCTTATCAAATGGGAGGAGGCACAATTTCCATTGGCAAGGGAGGTTCAATGTAGCTGAGGATGAGGGTGTCCAAACCTATCCAAATGTGCCCCCGTTTAAATTTTCAGGGTCTCTTTCTCAACCAATGCCCTAACTTTTCTTTAAGAGTTCTGATGAAGCTGTTACTTCAGTTTATGTTCAGACTCACCAACTCGAAAGATTGGATACTCTATCTTATTTTCAATGGCATCAACCCTGCCGTTATACAGTATATGAAATTATTTTAGAGAAATCAGAGAAGACCTTAATCCAGGAAGTTAAAACTCAAGATTGCCATTTTCTGTCTTTAAAAATCATCAGTGCAGTAAGAAATAACCAGTCCTTTTCACCATCTTTGTGTTCTTCATTTCCACAACAACGTCTATTGTGGCAGCCTGTTATCGTTTAATGAACTGTCAAATGCAAAGTGTGAGCTAGTGTAAGACTTTAGAACTTTCGGGAGCTGCAGACACAAGGTGAGCTTGCATCCATTCGCAGGGCCTTCTCTACAAACTCCCATCATGTACTCATGAGAAAGATTAGCAGCAAGGCAAGAGACCAGAGAAATGAAAGCCCTGCTTACAGTATAGACACTGGGGAGGGGAGCAGAAGTTACTGTGGGAAAGGCATGGTGTCCTTCAACTCCATCCCCTAACCCACCAGGCAGCCAAAAGAAGACACAGAGCAGCAGCTGCCATTGCCACCACCACCACGGTCACCTTATGTGACTGGGTGAAAGGCACAAACCTGTCATTTTCAGGGCTCAAGTTAAAGCCTAGTATATCTGGGTAAAGAGAATGTAAAATAAAGTCTACCCCTAAAGGAGGAGCCAGATCTCTAGGGATCTTCTATGCTGGGGGAGAATCAAGATCACTAAGAAGACCTCATCTCTGAGAGCCAATAATATGGTACCTGCCTAACAGTGAGGCTGAGCCAGAAAAAACAAAGAATGCCCTCCCTCCTACCTCCATTACCAGACTAGTAAGTGTCCAGGAACAAGTAACAGCAGTTTACTGTTGGCGGGGGAGAGGTAAAAGCATGGAAAGACATCCTCCTGGTCACATAAACATGGAGAAGACTGACAGCTGAGTGTAGAACAGACACGGAGAAAAAAATCCAAGTCAGCTACTGCTCAAAGAAAAAAATGGTGGAAGAATTTGAAGTCTAGTACAGATGGAGGGTAACTACACAACAACAATACTTGACATGAGTGTCTCAATACTCTCTACCAAAGAGAACACAGACCCATTTCTGAACATATTGTTTGTTTTAAAGATTTTATTTATTTTAGAGAGAGATAGAGAGAGAGTACATGCTGGCAGAGGAGCAGGGGGAGAAGGAGAGAGAGAATCCCAAGCAGACTCTGCATTGAGTGTGGAGCCTGGTGCAGAGCTCGATCACAGGACCCAAAGATCATGACCTGAGCTGAAATCAAGAGTTGGACACCTCTAACAGACACATGAAAAAATGTTCATCATCATCAGCCATCAGGGAGATTCAAATCAAAACCACATTGAGATACCACCTTACACCAGTTAGAATGGCCAAAATTAACAAGACAGGAAACAACGTGTGTTGGAGAGTATGTGGAGAAAGGGGAACCCTCTTACACTGTTGGTGGGAATGCAAGTTGGTGCAGCCACTTTGGAAAACAGTATGGAGGTTCCTTAAGAAATTAAAAATAGAGCTACCCTATGACCCTGCAATTGCACTACTGGGTATTTACCCCAAAGATACAGATGTAGTGAAAAGGGCCATCTGTACCCCAATGTTCATAGCAGCAATAGCCACAGTCACCAAACTGTGGAAAGAACCAAGATGCCCTTCAATGGACTAATGGATAAAGAAGATATGGTCCATATATACAATGGAGTATTATGCCTCCATTGGAAAGGATGAATACCCAACTTTTGTATCAACATGGATGGGACTGAAATAAGTCCCATAGATGAGTGAAATAAGTCAAGCAGAGAGAGTCAATTATCATATGGTTTCACTTGTGGTGCATAAGGAATAAGATGGAGGACACTGGGAGAAGGAGAGGAGAAGTGAGTTGGGGGAAATCGGAGGGGGAGATGAAACATGAGAGACTGTGGACTCTGAGAAACAAACTGAGGGTTTTGAAGGGGAGGGTGGGGGGTTGGGTGAGCCTGGTGGTGGGTATTAAGGAGGGCACATATTGCATGGAGCACTGGGTGTGGTGCATAAACAATGAATCTTGGAATACTGAAAAAGTAACATTAAATTTCAAAAAAAGAGTTGGACACCTCATTGACAGAGCCACCCAGGCACCCCACAAACATTGTTTACCGAAGTCTCTATTCACCTACACAGAATGACTAGCTTTCAACCAAAAACGATGAGACACACAATGAAAAGGAAATTAACAACACTATCAAGAGACAAACCAAGCAACAGAACTAGATTCAGATAGCACATGGGGTTTAGAACTATCACAGAGGGAATTTTAGATACTAGGATGAACATGCTGTAGCTGCCATCTTGCCTCCCCACGTGTGTGAACCTAACCTCAACTGCAGCTGGTCCGTCCAAAATGTCCTGAATACCAACCCAACCCTGCCCCCCATTCCCGCTCCAACAAGATGAAAGAAACTCCCACGAACCAGGAGAAAGTCACCAAGCTACAAGCACAAGCACACACCGGTGGGAAAAGAACTGGTCACAGAAAGAAGAAGGTGGTTCGTAGAACAGCTCCAGTGGATGATAAAAAAGAAACTTCAGTTCGCCTTCAAGTTAGTTGTAAACAATATCTCTGGTACTGAAGAAGCAAATGTGTTACAAACCAAGGGAGAGCGGTCTATTTTAACAATCCCAAAGTGCAGGCATCCCTGGCAGCAAATACTTCCACCAGTTCACACCATGCTGAGACAAAGCAGCTGCCAGAAATGCCACCCAGGATCTTAAACCAGCTGGGGGCA
The DNA here is from genome assembly GCF_010015895.1 of Lontra canadensis. Lineage (NCBI taxonomy): Eukaryota > Metazoa > Chordata > Mammalia > Carnivora > Mustelidae > Lontra > Lontra canadensis. The sequence continues at coordinate 5,828,194 of NW_022631029.1, forward strand.
GACAGTGTGACTCGTTTAAGGAGACTGGCTGAAGCTCTGCCTACACAGTCTGGGGCTGGAAAAGCACCACATGCTACTGGGGAAGATGATGAGGAGGAAGTTCCAGATCTTGTGGAGACTTTTGGTGAAGCTTCCAAGAAGGACGCCGACTAAATGGAGTCAACGTCTAAAGAAGAAAAAATTTGAAGGGAGCTGCTATTTTATAACTATGACTGCTTGTTAAAGTTTTGTTCATGGACCCAATAATAATCTAGGTCTCTAATATTTTTAAGCCCAAGCCGGTTGGACATTGCAGCTCTTTTCAGTTTTTGCTTATACACAATGAATTCTTTGCCATTAATTAAAAGCTGAAGAGGCCTGGGAATAAAGTCTGAAACAAGGTTAATCAAGTTCTTTAGCTAGTATAAATACATACCTACATACATACATACATACATACATCCTATGATGAACCTATTTGAAGGCTCTAATTCGAGGTCAATAAATGTTTTCTTAAAAAGGTCAGATAGCAAATATTTTAAGATTTTGAGGTACAATGAGGATATTATATAGGCTTCTATTAAAAAAGGAGAAATTTCCACAAAAATATAGTAATAATAGTAATTAGATATAATATTTTGTAATAGAAATCGAATGAGAAGCATTTGAATAACATTTTACTTAATTGGGTTCAAAATTAGTATTCTCCATCATAAAAATCAATCGCAGATTCTCTGTAATGGTGATCTATAATGGTATTTTATGCATTTAATCTTTTAAAATGTCTTTTAATGCAGATAAGTGCTGCCCAATGCTGATACTAATCTGTGAACATATAGCTTTGAACATATTCTTCACTTGGAAGGCATTTATAAAGCTATTTTAAGTTTTTCTCTTGATTTTGCCTTTGTCTTGTCATTACATTGTGAATTAATCATTTCAGTGATGTTTAGGGGACAGTTCCTCAACTACAGTTAAATGGATTTTGAAACATGCAAATTTCCTTTGTGGCACTTACACAAACTCTAAAACTGCTTCTGGAATTGTAACAGAAAGCTCAGAAAATACATTTACTGCAAGTTTGTGTGGGAAAGCACATCTTGCTTGTTTTAACTTTTGACAGCACAAGAACTGTATAAAGCAGCTTGACATAACTTCTGATTCCAAAAAACATGAGCTGTCATCAAATGACTTTACCATTGCATAGACAGCAATAGAAATAATACAGAATGAGAAAGAAGCAATAGAGAGGATACTGTTATAAGGTCCTTGCGCTACCTAAAAATCAGATACCATTGTTTGAAAGAAGAGGGCAATTAGTTAAAGATATACACTGTAAACTCCAGGGAAATCAGGGGGGAAAAGTTAAATAACTATCAATAAGACAATAGCAAAGATAAAATAGAATCATAAATACTCCATTAATTTAAAAGAAAGTAGGAATAGAGAAAAAGAGATGGTACAAATAGAAAGCAATTGGCATGGGGCGCCTGGGTGGCTCAATGGGTTAAAGCGTCTGCCTTCGGCTCAGGTCATGATCCCAGGGTACTTGTATCGAGCCCTGCATCGAGCTCTCTGCTCGGCAGGGAGCCTGCTTCCCCCATCTATCTGCCTGCTTCTCTGCCTACTTGTGTTCTCTGTCTGTCAAATAAATAAGTAAAATTAAAAAAAAAAAAAGCAATTGGCATGATGATAGAATTTAATTCAACATTATCAATACTTACATTAAAGGTAAATGTTCTATTAAGTGAATTAGTGCTTCTATGGCATGAGTTAAAGGAGATTGTCAGACTGGATTTTTTTTAAAAACACAACTCAACGATATACCCACCTTAAATATAAAAACATAGATAGGTTATAGGGAAAGGGATAGAGGATGATATACAAACCAAACACTAATTAAAAGAAGGAGTGGTTATAGTACCATCAGGCAAAGCCAACATCAGAACAAAGGATATTATCAGGGACAAACAGAGACTTTAATCACAGAATGATAAACAAAATTCTAAAGGTGTATGTACCTAAATACACCATAAAAAACAAGCTTCAAAATTTACAGAGCAGGGAGAAAAAGCCAATCTAACCAAAATTAGAATTTGGAATTTGGGTTTGTCTTTCTTAATAATTGATAGGACAAGTACACAGAAAGCTAGTAAGTATATATAAGATCTGCAAAACATTATCCATTAATTAGATGTAATGGACATTTGTAGAATACTCTATCCTAGCAACAGCAGAAGACCCTTTTTTTCCCCAGTGTACATGGAACATACACCAAGATAGAGTATATTATGAGCCCTTAAACAAATGGTAATAAATTTAAAAAACTGAAATTATGTAAAATACATCCTTAGATCATAATAGAAATTAGAAACTAATAACAGAAAAATACCTTGAGGGGCACCTGGATGGCTCAGTCAGTAAAGTTGTCTGACTCTTAATCTCGGCTCAGGTCTTGATCTCAGGGTTATGAGTTCAAGCCCTGCACTGGAGCCCAGCATGGAGCCTAGTTAAAAGAAGAGAGAAAAATGAAAAATATCTTGAAAATTGCCAGATTCCCCCCCCCCAAAAAATTTTTAAACTTTGATTTTGGGGATGTCTAGGTGGCTCAGTCAGTTAAACATCTGCCTTTGGCTCAGGTCATGATCCCGGGGTCCTGGGATCAAGCCCCATGTCGGGCTCCCTGCTCAGGGAAGAGTCTGCTTCTCCCTCTCTCTCTGCCCCTCCTCCCTGCTTGTGAGCTCACTCTCTCGCTCTCTCTGTCAAATAAACAAAATCTTAAAAATAAATAAATAAAACTTGGATTTTGGACTCCCAGAATGGCTTCATGAGAAACTTGGTTGATTCTTTCCCTAGAAAGAAAGCTATGGTGAAAAGCGATGGTGAAAAATATTTTTAAAAACGCAACTATCTCAGGTCTCTGGAAATTGTCCTATGGGCAAACAAAACATTGAGAAATATCTACATGAGAAAATCTACAAAACTTCGTATGAACAGCAAGAGTCTGTGGCATTTGAGCCATGACCAGCTCCCATCCCCCGACTCCTTAGCTCCATATTATGGAACTCTACTCTGGGCAAGTGGCCAAGATGATGGGCTCTCCTTCTCCCCAAGTTAAGATTTCACTTCAGAAGAAGCAGGTAGCTGATATCTCTCATCCTCCCAAGTCCATCTGCAGAAGTCCTGTTCCAACAGGCATGCCCAAGAGGACTAGAACTCCCTTCCCTCACTTTGCCCCTACTCATAGAGCAGGAGCTCTACCCCAGATACTGCAGGTTGAGAATCTGGGGGCTCCAGTCACCCCATCCCAGCTCACTGATAGAGCAGAGGATCCACCTTGGGAAAGGCAAGTGAGAAGACTGCTGGATTGCATCCCTCTCCCCGGTGCCCACTCAGAGCAGAGCAGTTTCATTCCAGGAGAAACAGGCTGCCATCCCCGTCCTCAGCTCTGGGGCAGCAGCACAAACATTCTGCCCGGGAGGAGAGGCAGGCTGAAAGGAGGAGTGTGCTCTGCAGCTCTACCCGAAATAACTGAATTTATTTGGAACAGACGGTAGAGAAATTCATGCCTAAGAGACTTGTTTAAAAACGGAGATCTTCCTGATGAGCAATTAAGAGAGGCCTGAGAGCTCCATGATACTGGCAGCAAGAAGTGAAACAGCAGACTAGCTCAAAGTTAAACACAGAAAACGAGTGAAAGAGAGGGAGTCAAAAATGCTGTGCACAGACCTTTGTGCACAAGATGGCATTCTCAGGAGTGAATGGATAAGGAACTTCTGAGCTACTAGTCCCTGGCTGAACACGTAGGGGAAAAGTAAATTCCCTAAGCTGTGAAAGCCGTCTCCAAGATATACACACATATCCAATGGTAAATAGTGAAAATAAAACTGACCAAAGGAGCTTACACAGAACCATTTACCGTTGAGTGGCTTATGCTGATCCCGGGGAAATGGCTGAGCTGGGAGGGAGGGGGGAGGATCTGAGCAGGGATATCAGAGGCTGCAAATAACTACAGGATTATCGTACCCCAGTCACTAAACAAATGAATGACCAAATAAACACCACCACCATGAGTCTGGGGTGGGTTGGGGGGACAGGGAACCATTGTCCAGATTTGCTGCAACATATTACTGTTGTCTGCCTTTCAATAACAAAATTGCAAGACATGCAAAGAGACAAGAAATACATAGGAAAAGAGGTGGATAATAAAAAACTCTCCTTCAGACGACTTGTATTTCAACGCATGCAAGAAAACATTTCATAAAATGTGACAGCTTTCCATGATAAAGAACATTCAGGAAACTAGGAATAGAGAGAAACTTCTTCAATAGGATAAAGGCCATATATGAAAAACTCAGAGCGAATGTCCTACTCAGTGGTGAAAGACTAAAAGCTTTTCCCTAAGATCAGGAATAAGACAAGGATACCCACTTTGACCACTATTCAACATGGTACTGAAAGTCCTAGCCACAGCAATTAGGTAAGGGGAAAAAAAAAAGTCCTCCTAATTAATAAGAAAGAAGTGAAATTATCTCTGTTCACAGATGACGTGAGCCTACGTATAGAAAACCACAAAGATTTCACAAAAAAGAAAAACCTATTAGCAATAATAAATTCAGAAAAGTTGCAGGATATAAAATCAACACACAAACATCTATTGCATTACCTAGTGCGTACACAGTGAACAGTCAAAGAAGAGATGAAAAACAATCCCATTTATGATAGCATCAAAAAGAGTAAAATACTTAGGAATAAATGAATTTAAGCAAAGAGGTATAAGAACTATACACTGAAAACTATAAAAATATTGCTTAAGGAAATTAAAGACTTTAAGTAAACAGAAAGACATCCTATATTCATGGATAGGAGGACTTAATGCGGTCTTGTTAAAATGATAATATTATCCAAAGCAATCTGCAGATCCAATGCAATCCCTACCAAAATATCAATGACCTTTTTTGCAGAAACAAAAAAAACCCATTCTAAAATTCATATGGTATCTCACAAACCCCAAATAGCCAAAACGGAGAACAAAGTTGAAAGACACATTTTCTGATCCTGAGGATGGCACAGCACACAGCAGTGAAATAGAGGTCCTGGGTGTACCCACTGTACCTGGGTGTACCGACTGAAGCCACCTGACCTCTGGACTCCTGAGGAACAGCCACCCACCAGTCTCCTTTATCCTCAGAGCCACTTGACATCAGTGTTCTGTTCCTTACCACAGAGCATCTTCTGATTTATAGGCATTCATTTGACTTCCCCTTTTGGAGTCTGTGTATGACCCTCCTGGTCCCCCATCCACATCCAGGCCCAATCTGGGGACAAAGCCTTCTGCTCCTACCCCAGGGAGGTCATCAAAGATACATGGTGGAGAAACCTCTCATGGAGGTTCTTCTGAAATTTTAAATTCTCATTTTTATGAGGGTGGGTAGGAAAGTAAGGGGAGGAGGACAGAGCAGGGGAAGGAGGAAACTAGAAGGGAAAAGTAGGGAAAGAAGGGGAGAGGAGGGAAGGTAAGAGGGAAAGGAAGGAGGTGAGGAGAGCATAGGGAGGCAAGGAGAAGGGACGTGGGGGGAAGGAAGGAAAGAAAGGAAGAAACTGAGTTATATATAGGTAGGAAGATACTAAATGCATCATTTTTCAGAAGACAGAATTGCCTTCTAAAACAAATCCAAGTGAGCCAACTGAAAAATTAGTAAAACTATAAGAAAAAAGACTAAGAGCTTGGGGAAAAGATCGATACATAAAATCAATAACTTTCTATCATGCAGCAATAACAGATTAGAAATTATCACAGAAAACAAGATATTCCATGAATGATAGAGACACATTATTTTTTTAAAAATACCTAGGAATCAGCATTTCACCATTGGCCCAGGCTCCTCTGACCCTTTCTTATCCCTTTCCTCCTCACTAGTGGGGCTCCAACCACACTGGCCTCCTTGATGTGCCTCGCTGGCTGCTCCTTCTGCCCCCAGACATCCAAACGGTTCATTTCCTCCCCTCGTGGGTCTATACCAGAGTTGGCAACCTTTTTCCATGAAGGGCCAGATACTCAATATCTTAGGCATTGTGGGCCAAGAGACAAAATCAAGAATATCATACACATAGTTACATAGAAATAGAGAAAACCAGCTTCCACAGAATACTGACAGATGAAATTCAAAATATAATAACAACCGAGGACTGTTTTTTGTTTTTATTTTTTGGTAACATGGGTTTATGAAGAAGAATGGACTTGTTTTAGGGGGATACCATCAAAGCTCAGCGTTTCCGATCATGGAACTGGTTGCAAATGCTCTTCTGTAAGAAACATTCTCAGCTAAGGGGTTTTGGGCCAGATTTGGTCGGGACTCAAATGTCACCTCCTGGGTGAGGCTCTCCCAGGACCCCCTCTCAGAAGTTGTACCCCCCTCCCAGTCTTCCCTCTTGGCCTCTGATCTTCTCCACTGTACTATATATTTTACTCTCTTAGACAGTTACTGTCCTCCCCTTCCATATGTAAACTTTATGTAGGCAGAGTCTGTCTTGCCACAGCTGTATTCTCTCTTTTTTTTAAGATTTATTTATTTGACAGAGAGAGAGATCACAAGTGGGGGGTGTGGCAGGGGGAGCAGATTCCCCTGCCCAGCACAGACACTCCCACCTCCTGCCTACCTGCCCACTGACTCTCCTCTCTGTCTCCCTGCTCCCTTGGTGGGTCCTGGTCTCTGTCCCTCCACTGGACTGTGGGTCCCCCTCTGGCTCTTAGTCTTTGTCCCTCATTTATAGATGAGACTTCAAGAGCAGCTCCCAGGACTCCTCCCCTGCACAGGGTCTTGTGCAGACCCCGCACTCACCACCGAGATGCCTTAGTTCCACTCTCCTCCATTCTGTCCCGCACCCAAACCACCCCCCTCAGGGCCTAAAGATGCTGCCCCCGCCCCCATGCCTCTACCTGACTAAATGCACCTCTGTTCAGGTGCCTCTCCTCTGGAAAGCCTTCCCTGACACCCTCCCCAGGCCCTTACGCTAATCCTTCAATGAGTACTGTCATTCTGCGGGGACACCTGGGTCGTCCCTATGTACCCAGGGGCTGACAATCCCCCAGGACCTACCCCTGTCTCCCCACCCTGCTCCAGGAAGCTCAGGCCTGATCTCTGAGCCTCCAGCTCCACCCCCCCGGCCTCCCCCCCGCCCGCCAGAGCCACCTCCTCCTGCCCTCTGAAATTACTTGTTGCTGGGGTCCAGGGCTCTCTGTCGCTGGTCCCCTCTCTAATCCCACAACATCCCATCCGACACTGGAGGAAATGCTTCGTGAGGGGCTGTGCCCTTTGCCAGGTCACACAAGAAGACAGGGGGGCAGCGGGCCCTTGGGCAAGGGTTTTGGCAGTACTGGCCGAGGGTACGCGACAGCAGACAGAAAGATGGACAGAGTTTTGGGTGAGCCGCAGCTGAGCTGGGACTCGAGACGGCTCTGAGCCCCTCCTTCTCCGCCCGACTTCCCCGCAAGACCAGGCGTCGGGGGCTCACCCAAGAGCCGGCTCCCGCCCCCTGGCCCGGCGCCAGCCGTCATCCCTGTGAGGTCAGCCACTGGCCCGCGATTTCGGGGAAATACCAGCTCCTTATTAAAGCCAGGCGGTGGTCAGGCCCCTGCTGCTTTCCCAGTAGAAACGAGGGTGTTTGTTCCGAGAGGAACAGGAGTCCGCAGGGCTGGCCAGGGCCGCGGCCGGGAGGCTGGAACCGCAGCGCCTACCTGGCCGAGGGTCGGGGCGCCCTGGGGAACCAGGGAGGGTGGAGGGAGCAGCCCGAGGTTTGGGCAAGGGCAGCCGGGGCGGGGGGGAGTGGGGCGGGGGGAGGCACACGGCACAGGACAGTGGGGCCGGCCAAGGAGGAGGGGGCGTGGGCCGGTGACCCGGAAAGCACGCAGGGACAAGCGGGACAGCCCCCACCCCAAGGCCGCCCCCACCGGCTCTGAACGCGGGCTGCCCGCCGGACCGCGGGGAGCGCGGGCTGGGGGCCTGAGGCCCTCCCCTTCCGGGCGGGCGGCGCGCCCCCGGCCTCCCCCCCACCCAGCCCCCAGCCGCCCGCCTCCTCCTGCAGGGGGCGCCCGAGGGCCGCGCCGCCAGCCGCGCCGCCGGCATCTGGAGCGAGTTAGGCTGGGAGGCCGGCGGCCGGCGGCGTGAGCTCATCCCGGCCCGCCCGCTGCGGTCCCGGCGCTGGAAGGGAACAGAACAGAAGCGCCGCGGGCCCGCTCGGGGCAGCGCGGCGGGAGCGTGACTCCTCCCGGAATGTGGGTGTGAGCGCAGAGGCGGCGGTGTATGTGTGTCGCTGGCGCGTCGCCGAGGGAGAGCTGAGCCCCGGGAGCCGGCCGCCAGCGTGTGTCGCTGTGGGTCACCGTGTGCCCTGGCTGGGGAGGCTGTGTGTTGGGGGGGGGGGCGGGTAGAACTCTGCATGTGACAAGTTACACACATCCCAGCACATACTCGTTCCACCAAGGGCACAGCAGGGAGAGGGCCGGCTCCGTGGCACGAAGCTGGGACTCCTGGCTCCCTGCCCCTGAGCCCTTGTGTGTGTGTGTGTGTGTGTGTGTGTGTGTGTGTGCAGAAGCTCTGAGCCCAGTTACCGTGTCCCAGAGTGCCCTGTCAGGGCCAGGGCCCACCTCCCCTCTGTCCATTCTCAAACAGCCTCTTCCTGGTCATTGCCCCAGGCACTCTCCTCCTGCAGGACGGAAGGAGAGTCCTCTCCACTCCAGGGTCACAGCTAACAGTGACTCACACATGGGGAGACACACACCCAACATTCATGGAAGAAACACCTTCCTAGTCGCAGGCCTCCTGGCTGGGAGAAACCAGAAAAGTTGCAAGTTGGTGACAAGGCTTGGAGAGGCCACTTGGTGAGATAGGCCCATCCCTGCCTTGGGTGGGGAGCAGGAAGGGCTGGAGGTCACGGAATGACACCACCCCACCCCACCCCCGCCACGTCTTAGGTGCTCCAGCCCCCTGCCATGGGCCCTGAGGCTATTGCACAAGGTATGAAGGGCCTCAGATGCCCCCGGACTCCCAGGGCCAGGAGCCAGGGTGGGGACATGGCACTGTGGCCATCACCAGACATGCAGTGGGGAGCTGAGGCTAGAGGAGGTGACCCGGAGCATCCAAGGTGCCCCTTGCCCATCAGGCTGGTCCTTGCCTTGGGCCATCACCTAAGGGATCAACTGTCCCAGCTTTGGGGAACTGTAGTCCCGGCTGTGCTAGAGACCTCAGGGAGGTGGCCCGGGCCACCCAGCACCCACTGACCCTCCTGGCTGGGCTTGCAGCCCTGTCATGCCCCCCCTTCTCCCTTCACACCTCCCCCCAAGCTGGGCAGTGGCTCTGAGACAAGGACCCTGCCTTGCAGGACGGGGCACATGAACCCTTCACGCTTCCTCACCAGCTACTGCTCCTGGGGCCCACAGCACACATTTGCACAGCGCTGGCCAGAGCTCTCGGCCTCTGAGTTGCCTCCACATCCCCACCGGTGAGACAGAAAGGACACCCTGTCCTGGGTAGGCCCGCCCAGGCGGCAGCTCTGCCTCTAAACGGACATGCATCTAGGCACCCACGGGTGTCCTTGGCTCCCGAGACACTGGGACAAGCTGGGTGAGGGACATTTTTATACTGGAATGACTCTGGTTCGTATAACCAGAGCTTCCAAATTACTTAGCAAAACATGTTTGCTTTTTAATTAACATGTGCTTGCAAAACAATGGTTTTAATTAAAGTGGGTGGGGGAGAGAAGGGACGAGAGAGAGAATATTTCAAGAAGCTCCAAGTCCCGGGCCAGACTTCTTAAAAATAAAGTGGGAGCTTTGCCCCAAGCCAGCAGAAGCTGGGAGGTGGGGCAGGCTCCTTGGGGAGCCCCAGGAACAAGCCTACCTGCTTCCCCCGCTCTCCAGCTCTCTTGCTGAGAATTCACCCTTTTACTGATGGTCTCATTACTCACTTACCCTACTGTTCTCTGAGCCCCCTGGGAGGGGGTGGTCTTTTAGAAGCTGTTTTGCAGGTAGATGAATGGGGATCCACCAGACAAGACACAGGGAACAGCATGAGTGAAGACGTGAGTGTGAGCCTTGTTGGGGGAACATGAAGTTCACTGGGGAAGGAGAGAGCAGAGGTGAGAGAAGGGGAACCGTGAAAAAGCCAGATGCTCCCCAAGACTGGTGGACTGGAAGGGTAGAGCTGGACCGGGAGATGCTGATGTCCAAGCCCCAACGAGATAACGGGAGCTGAGCTGGGGCCAGGGATATAGGGCAGGAAGGGAAGGTAGGGCTATGTTGGGAGGAGGGATTGGCAGAGGAAGAGGAGGGCCTGCGGGGACTAGAAGCTGGAGGTGGCCTGGACTGGGGACCTAGGGCTTCTGGTCAGAGGCTTCTGGGCCTGGCTGCAGGTTTGGTCAGTCCAGCAGGGGGCAGCCTTGGCCCCATCATTCTGGACTCAGGATGCGCCCACCCAGCCCCAGTCAGGAATCGGAGTGAGTGAGAATGAGATGATCCCTCCAGGTCAGCCACACTTTCTCCCATTTCTGACTTTTAGAGCCAACACTGGGGCGCAGCCCAGGGTCAGAGGTCAGCACCGAGATGGGACAGTGCCCCTCCCCACACACACGCGCAGACAAAGGGGGATTGATAGGAAGCTTTGGGGGAGTGAGGACACCCCCAGGGTTCAGGTCAGGTGGCCCGGAACCCCCAGATCCCCGTGGCCCCACCCAGGACCCTGTTTCTCATTAGGGGCCTCCTAGCCTCCCCCCCAGCCCGCGCCCCCACATGAAACGTGCCTCCCTGTACTTAATTCATTACGCCAGGCAGGGTGGGAGGCCCAGCGGGCGGGGGTTATTTTTTCCCCTGAGCTCAGACATTCCTTGCCTTATTATTCTCCACATTTCAAAGCAGCTGTCGCCTCCCCCTACTGCCCCCAGCCCAAAGCTCAGAATCCAGAAGGATCCTCTCCAGAGCTCAGAACACCAGAGGCTTCCACACCTCCAGTCCAACACAGGAGAGAAACTGAGGCTCAGACCTAGAGCCCCAGGGCGACCTGCAGGGACCTCCCCCAACAGTCTGCACCTGAACTTACCTACCCCTAAGCCTGGATCCTCCTACCTGTCCCCCACCGCCCTGTCACCCTCTGTAACACCGTGTTCCTTGACTCTATTCACCGGCCCTGGGCTACCTTCCACACAGGTGGCCTCAGGGGTCCCCTTGCCACTACAGAGCCAGCCCTGGTGTCCCCTGCCTGCAGCAGGTGCTAGGACAGTTCTCAAGGTCCCTGCCCTGCTCAGGACCTTAACAAACTGAGCTCCGGCGGGGTCAGCCGCCTGACAGAGGGCAAGGCCTATCCTGGATCAAGGGATCAACCCAGAGGATGGCAGGGCCAGCCTGGGGTTAGCTTAGAGAGTCACCTAGAAGCTAGGCCGGGGAGCAGAAGTTCTGCGGACCCAGTTTTGGGGAGATGGGGAGGGCCCTGGACGAATTTTTGCCCCACATCAGGGAGCTGCCTCAGCAGGAGGTGAACTCCCTGTTGCGGGGGGTATTCAAGCAAACAGCAGCTCATCAGACTTGCCCTGGGAAAGAGGTTGGCCCAGGTGTCTGAGGCCCCTTCCCATTCAACTCTGAGGTCACAATCTGGGGCTCGTAGGGAAGGTAGCCACTCCAGATTAACGGAATTAAGGGTCTCTCCTCACTCACTCGGGGATGGCAAGGTGGGTCTGGAAGCACAGGCCAAGGCATAAGGACAGGAGACCTGGGAGCTGGACCAAAGCCAGAGCGGGACCCAGCAGGGACATTTTCTTTGTGGGCTCACTGCACTGTCCCCGCACCTGGGGAAGAACTGGGAGCTCAGCAGACACCCCATCATCATGCACTAATGGGTTAAATGGGGTCTGACCTAGGCCCTACTCCCAGAGCCTGCAGGGGTCAGGGCCTCCACCTGGGGGACAGACTCTGCCCTCAGAGGAAGCTGAAACGGGAGCCCAGGTGGGGCAGGCAACCTGGGGGCGCTGAGGACTGAGTTTGGAAGCCACCCTTGATGGCATTTTGGCCCTGCTGACCCCACAGCCAGGCAGTCCATCCTGTGTGGAGGGTGCAAGGGCTGGATCCTCAGGAGCCCAAGAGGGTAGGAGTCACTCCTGATGTGGCCCTGGAGGGTTCTCGCTGTCCACACAATCCTGGGGGCCCAGGGCCTGCCCACAGCTCCAGCTCTACTCTTCAGACCTACCCCAGGGACCCCCTTACTACAAGGAAGGCACCATGTGGGAGATGGACTGTGCAGAGCCCAAGCTCCGGAGAGAGGGAGAAGCTTCCAGCTGGTCCAGAACTGTTGGATGTGGGTATATCTCCCTCTTGGGGGCTCCCAGCCCTACGCCCCTTTACTCAGGCCAGGCCATACAGAGGGGTGTGCCCGGCTTTCCCCCTTTATCCGTCCCTCAGCCCTGAGCACTGTTTCTCTTCCCCGGGCTAGAAACCACTGGGTATTTGCGCCTTCGTGCTGTGTCTAGACATAGGCTGTGACTGCCCCTGGCTTCCCACCTCTGACTGCAGGTACCGACAGGCTCCCAGAGTTTCAGGGACACTCAGAATCACAGGATCCCAGATACTGCCATGAAGGGAGCGGAGACATCATCCCATCCTCATGCTGCCCCCCACCCCCGGGCCTGACCTCACCAGCGCCCGCCTGTCTCAGGGGCTCACCTGAGTGGGCCCCGCTGAGTCTCCACTCCCTGCTCCGTCTCACCTGGCGGGGGCCAGGCCTGTGAGTCAGCGGGAGCATCTGATAATTACACTATGCATGAATGAAAGAACAAATGAATGAGTGAGTTCATTTCAATGAGCCTCGGGCCTGGAAAGCCTGGGCCCCATTCAAGGGTCTCTATCCAGGGCTTTAGGGAGATGTTGATTGCAACAAACTGAGATTTTCTCAAAACTTAAAAATCGACTTGTAAGGTCTGATTTTGCCAACTAAAGACATGAAAACAACAGCCAGCCACCAGCTACCATCACCATTGTTTTGTAAACAAAAGGATATTCTCCAGACCAAAAAAAAAAAAAAAAAAAAGAGTAGGCTGCATGGGATCTTGGAAGAAAGACAGGTCTTAAAGATGCATAAATTGAGCTTCATGGCAAGGCCATGGGCCACCAACATGGGCCTTACTGTTCTCTCTTGAAAACTTTCTTGGACATTGTCACAAGCTAGGCCCTGGATCTTGGGGACACCCATATGCTTCCAACCTCTACCAGCACCAGAACCCCTTTTGCAGCCTTCATAACTAGAATTGGTTTCCCTCGGCTTGCACACCCCTTAGGACAAGGTGCTCACTACCTCTCCCAGTTAGCTCCAGAGCTGGGGGTGTCATTCCGGAGCACCTTTAAGTGGCTTTCAAGCCTACTATGGAAGGAAGGGATGGGACCACATGGCAAGTGAAATGGAAGAAGTGCTGGGCAGGGGGGGAGACAGAGGCCTCCAGTCCCAGGGCATGGGAATGGTGAGGGGGAAAGGCCGCTCATATTCAGCTAGACCAAAGTATAAAGAATCAGAAAGTTGGTTGAGACCTGAGACTTCCCAAGGAGTGTTATCTCCCCATCTGTGGCGTTCCAGAGTCTTCTACCTGCCTCACCCCGTGCCCCCAACCTCCAGAAAGGCTCTGGCGTCCTGATTCTCACCAAGACCTCACTAGACAGGTGAGGTACCCAGACCCACAGGCCAGAGGAGGGGACAGAGATTGGAAGAAAATGGTGGAACTTCAGCGTCCTCAGCGAGGCAGGGGAGAAGGGGGGAGGCTGGGCCCCCTTCTGGCCCTGACGACCTAGGCCTTCCCCTGTCCAAGGGGCCCTGCTCCCCAGCTGCTGAGACCGGAGGGGGCCTGTTTCGCGGCCGGCCCCGGGGACCCTCGTGTGTACACACACTCACACACACTCCACATTCCAGCCGTGCTCTGTCAGCGTTTGGGCAAACCAGGATTGTGTGGCTTTGGGAAAGCGGGAACAAATAACCCCCAAACTTGGGTGAGGGCGGGCCTGGGGCTAGGTGGAAGGGACCCGGGAGAACCCCCAGGGAGCCACTGTGGTGCAAGGTCACCGGGTTCAAGGTCTGGGGTTTTCCTGGGTTCTCCGAGGCCACCAGGTCAGCAGTCCCGGGGGTGAGGCAGGCCTGCACCCAGGCAGGCTTATCCCGGCCCCCGCCCCTCAACACTCCCCACCACCAAGAGCCTTAGGACCCACAGCACAGTGTTCAGGCCTGGTGCCCCCAAGCACCCACTTCCACACTGTGAGGTCTGCTGCTCGCACCGGCCGCAGCCCAATTTCTTTTGCCTCTCCCCCCACTTCCTCTGCACCCCAGCCCACCCTGTTTCTGACTTCACGCAATCCCTAGCTTGGACCCTTTTTATTCCAACCCAATTTCTCTTAAGGTGGTCTTCAGCTTTCTGTTGGCTCTAGAACCCAGTTTCTCATACCCGCGGTCTGATTTCTTTTCTTCTCATGGCCTAGGAAGACCTTCCTCTAATACCTGATGTGTTCAAGACCCAGGCTGACTTCATTCTACCTCAGTCTGAGTGTCTGGCCCTCTTAGACCCCCAGTTGGCACCATCTGCTCCATGTCCCAGATGGTGACCCCTTGAGCCCTGAGGATGGGGTCTGGGGAGAGGCTGCAGGGTACAGCAGGCCACCAAGAGCCAGAAGCAGCCAAGCAGGGACATCAGAGCAAAGGAGGGACCATTCCTTCCAGGGTCCTGAGGCTGATCTCCACCTCTCGCCCCCAGTCTCCCCAGGCTGCCCCGCTGACCCTCTAGATCAGCCTGGACCAGGACTAAAACCTGAGGTGACTATTCCTGCCACCTTAGAAAGACCCCAAAGATCGGGCCTCAGACTGGATGGGGAAAGGGAGGCATAGGGAGACCCCCGGCTAGACCCCACCTTACAGAGCACATGTCCTGGCCCTAGAGGTGTGGAGGGGACCAGACTAAAAGGGGGGCCAACACTCTGCTCCCTCCGATCCCTTCCCCCTGGCCACAGGGCCACAGGCTGGACCACCCTGCTTGAGGGGGGAGCTGGGACATTGTTTATGCAACTGTGGGGAGGCCGCGGCCCGGCTGGCAACGCTGCCCGCCCAGCACCCACACTGACTCAGCAGAGCCCCCCAGCACGTACACGCTCAGACACGCATGCTGACACACAGACACGCACGCACACCAAGGTGCACACACGTGTGAGAATGCACCGACGGGCAGCACACGCACGTCCAGGTATGCACGTGGGCAACTCACGCCCCCACAGATATACTCACAGGCACAGATCCTCCAGCCCACTTGTGGGCACATAGAAATATGCATGCCACCCGGCCAGGATCGTGGAGGAGGGATGCAGGGTGAGGAAAATGCCCAGCCCTGCAGTCGAGTGGCACCCTTGATGTCCCTCCCCCCATCCGCTCTGACACCCAGACCTACAGCAAGTGACCTGAGCCCACCTGGGATGAGCACAGCCATATATAACAGGCACAAGGCCCCAGGGGGGCCCCATGACCATGGCTGGGCCAGAGACAAATTCCAAGCGGAGGAGAGCCCCAACAAGTGGGGCCAAGCTGCCCCAGCCCGAGCTTGTGAGACCCAGCATCCCCTGCTGTATCCCACCAGCCAGCCTGTCCTCCCCTTCCCCCCGGGTCCACACAGGACAACCAGCGGGTCTGGGCTGCAGAGCATCTTGGGGGAATATGTGGGTTGCTCTCTTCCGCTGGCAAGCCAGGCTGGGGAGGGTTGTAGCTCCCAGGAACCAAGGGAGCCAGAGAGTGGTGCAGGACCGTCCCAAAAACCAGGGCAGGGACAGGCCTCCTTGAGAGAGCACATATCCCCCCGGGATCCAGGACATACGTGAACCTGCAGGCAGGGTCCCTTCTTGCTGGAGATGACAGAACAGTTGTACCCCCCTGCCCGCAGGCCTCCAGCCCAAGGTGGGCATCCCCAGAGAGAGAAGGCTGGGACCTCCCAGTCCCATGTACCCACTGGAGACTTTTTAAAAGGGAGTCCCAGGAAGGAAGCGGCTGGGGCAGGCAGGAACGAGGGGCTGCCCAGAAGACTGTCACGAGGCTCCCCACCCTGACTGGAACCAAAGGGAGGCCCTGCTTTCCTGGAGGGGTTCCCCAGCCCCCAGCTGTCCAGGGAGGCTTGCCACAGTCCAGCAAGTTCACACGTACCTCGAGGAGGTACCACTAGGAGGTACTTGGAAACAAGGAAAGGAGCCAGAAGGCCTCGAAAGCTTCAACATTGGCCCAAAATGTTGCTGAGACTGGTCTCAAAGTGACTTGCAGTGTGGCCTCTTCTCATCTACCCTGGGCTGAGCATGCGTGCATTTGCCTCTCCCTCCCACACCCTCCCTCCTCGTCACCCTGCTTCTGCTCGGGGACCCCAGTCTACTCTCCACCTGGCGGCCAGAGTGATGCTGGGACAGTCTCCCTGGAGCACACGCCAAAGCCCTTCCCATGGCCACAGGCCCTCTGTCTCCTCTCTGACTCAGGCCCCACCACCTCCCCATGGTGCTGTCTGCGCCCATCTTAGGGCCTCTGTGCATGTCTCCTCTCTGTGCCCACGCAGACATGTCTCCCCTCTATGCCCACACAGCTGCCTGGAGGACTCGCTGAAGATGGCGGTGGCTGGAGAGCCCGGTTTTCTCATCCCCTTAGTCTCCTGGAGGCCCCCAGTGGGGCCTAACCCCAACTGTCCACAGGGCTCTCTGCTCCCGGGCACCCCATAGAGACTTCCTTCCCTTCCAGCTGCTCTCCCATGCTCCCTGGGGTCACCTCCCAGGGAGACAACTTGCATTCACAGCTTGGTCTCAGCTCTGCTTCCGGGGAAGCGCAGCTAAGATACTCTCCTCTCCTGCTTCTCTGCTTTGACAACTTCCCCACTCTCCCTTTCCCCCCAGCCCCCTACCACCGCCATTCTACTTTCTGCCTCTATGAATTCGATGACACAAGGTACCTCCTTTAAGTGGAATCACATGATATTGTCTGAGTCTGGCCTATTTCACTTAGCCTAATATCCTCAAAGTCCATCCATGTTGTAGCAAGGGCCGGAAGGTCCTTCCTTCTTCGGGGCTGAGTGATGGGCCACTGCGTAGCTAGAACACAACAATTGTTAGCCCCTGTTTCTTGAATGAGAGCCCTCCTAATTGGGTGCGAAGTGAGAGCTCCTGGCGGTTTGGATTTGCATTCCCCTAATTAGTGACATCAAACTTCTACTCACATGCTAATTGGCCACTTGTAGATCTGCTTTGGAGAATTGCCTGTTCAAGTCTTCTGCCCCTTTCTGTGTTGGGTTGTGTATTATCTTGCCACGGACCTGCAGGAGTCCTTTATATATTCTGGGTATTGGCTCCTCTTTTTTTAAGTCTTTGCCCCACTATTGCCATCTCCGATCATCACCAGCCTCGTGATTTAACACGTCAGCCCCTCCCAGCTCTTACACGCACCAGCACGGCCTCCCCCCTGCTTTGGGGCCCTCCTCAGCCGTGATCGCTTGCTGACACACTTTGTGGATGATGATTCGTCAGGTCTCTGGGAGCTCTGGGAGGGCAGAGGTTTTGACTGCTTTCTCCACTACAGGGTTCGCAGGGCCTAGCATGGAGCCAGGCACACAGCCGGTGCTCCATGGACTCTGAAAGAATGAAAGGAAGATGAGGCAGACTCCCGCAGACACTCACACCCCACACATGACAGGCTCACATATGCTGCTGGCACACGCCCCCCACACGCTGTCACACTCATGATCCCAACACACTCACAGGCAGGTCCCCACACCACACCCATGCCCACAGGCAGCCAGATCTGTGCTCATCTTGAAACCCATCCACACAGGCTCCCCTCCCATGCAGATGTGCTCACCTGCACCCTGACGGAGCTGCCCTGACCTCCTGGGTCCTCCTGGCGCCCCCATAAGGCCTCTTCCCCCTGGCCTACAGCCACACCACAGGCAGAGTGCCTCAGTTTCCCCATCCGAGTCAGTGGGGAATCTAAGGCCCCTTCAATTCTAACAGCCTGGGGACAAAGTTAGCTCCCACCCTGTCATTCATTCCCAGGGTGACTCAGGTAAGGCCATTCTCTGCTCTGGGCCTCAGTCTCCCCACCTGTGACATGGGCAGCCCCGGGCCAATGCCCCATGGATCCCTGATTGCTGGTGATGCCACCTCCCAGAGGGGGTGGACAAGAGCAAGGGAGGGGCACCCAGGCCTCTTCCAGCTCAGCCCTGCCCCTACCTCAGTGTCCTGGTGAGCAGGCTGAGAGGGTTTTGGATAGTTTTGAAGGGGAGCAAGGAGGCAGAACTTCAGCATGACTACCCCTCATTTTGTCCAGGATTCACCATGTGGGGCTCATGGATTTTACAGAAGTCAACCAAAGGGCCACAGAGGGGAAGCGGGGGAGGAAGGAAGTAGGAAGGAAGGAAGGAAAGATGCCATTTATTCAGGCCCATGGGGAGAGGACAGGCACCCAGAGGTTTGCAGGGCCGGTGGAGGGGGCTGCTGTAGGTGTCTTGAGGCACTCCCCTCCTCCCTGCAACTCCAGGCAGCTGCCATCAGTACCATGTGTGGGAGATGAGCTGTCCCCAGCATGGGCTCCTGGCTCCCTGAGAGTAAAGATGGTCACAGGTTACAGGGGACGGGGTGCAGCGAGACAGCGGGGTGTCAGCTGAGAGCAGGAGTTGGTGAAGATGGGGCGGTAGCAACAGGAGATCTGGAAGCTGAGGCGTGAGGGGACAGCAGCACTGAGATCCAAGGAGGCGGCAGAGGGGACAGCAGACTTGGAAAGGAGTGGAGGTCTCACCTGGGACGAGAGGCTCAGCTGGCCATGATGTGCTTCACAAATGCTGCAAAGAAAGGTAGAGCGAGTGGCAGGGGTTGAGCACCGGGCGGCCACAGTGCGGGCCTAGGGTCCCAGTGCCCCGCCACCCCCCACTGCCCCCCGCCCCAGCCTGCCAAGCCCACCTTCATAATTGATGCAGCCATTGGAGTCTTCCTGCCCTGCCATCAGTTTCTCCACCTCATCTTCAGTCAGCCTCTCTCCTGGCCGGGGGCAGGAGGCTAAGTCAGCACCGCGGGACAGGTGCGGAGTGGGGGGTACCCACAGAGCCCCGCTGGATGGTGGGTCTGCCTCCCTAGCACTCCCACACCTCACCTTGGCCCAGCCATCCCGGCTCACAAGACCTTGGTCATCACCCTCATTTCTGAGACCAGGAGAATCAGTGATAAGTCAAAGGGAGGGACTTGGGGTGCAGGCTTGGTGCGCCCTCTGAGCCTGGGCTCTGTCCACAACAGTGCCAGCTTGGTGTTCAAGTCCCCAGCACACACTGTCCCTTTTCCTACAGGGGACCCCTGGAGGGTCCCTTCCATCAAGGGGAGGCCAGGCGCCCCCATGTCACTGGAAGCAGTCCCTCAGGGCAGCCTTTTGAGGCCAAAGGAAGGCTCATGGGAAGGAGCTGAGGGCCTTGGGGGATGATGGTGGAGGAGACAAGGAGACAGCTTCTCTGTTCTCCAGACAAGTCTGCCACTTTCCTGCCTCTGAGCACTATGTACTGCCCTGGTCCCCCCATAGGAATGGGGGGTAATCTCCTACCCCCAGTCACACACAAAAAACCCAGACACCATCCCAGGGCCAAACACACAGTAGGAGTTCAGTTCACCTCTGCTGTAAGGAAAAGTTGCCTTGAGCAGATGTAGTAGGTGCTCAATAAACATTTGCTGCACGAAAGCTCCTTTGAGAAGGGAGTGCCCCTACCAGCCAGATAATGGGCATCAGGATGCCCAAGGGGCAGGCCTCTTACCTACTGGGCCTCTTCTTTGCTGTGTCCCTGGAACCTGACCTTGAAACCATGAACACCAAGACTGAACCTGTCCTGTTGGATGCGCCACACTGTCCCCCCGCACCAGAGCTCCCCTCCCCGCCTTCAGTTCCGTGAGCTGCACCAACACACTTCCTTTGTTGCTACCTGGCCTTCTAAACTCCCCACATCTGTCACCTGCCATGAAGGCCCCTTGACCGTGCCCCTCTGTCCATTTCACAGATCAGACACAGACTCAGCGGGTGACAGAAGGGTCTTCCCCAGGATGCCCCCACCACCACAAAGGAGGAGTGGGGAGGAGGAGGAGGCGGTCCTCACCTAGAGTGGCCAGCACATGGCGGAGCTCAGCGCCCATGACTGTGCCGTTGCCCTCCTTGTCGAAGACACGCAGCCCCTCGACGAAGTCCTCATAAGTGCCTGTGTCCTTGTTCTTGGCAATGTGCTGGAGCATGGGCAGGAAGGTGTCAAAGTCCATCATCTTGCTGTTGAGCTCTGGCCGGGGTGGGTTGGGGGGGCGGGGAGTACAGTCACTCTGAGGAGCAGGACAGGCACATCCTTCCCCCTCTACCTGGGCCGCAGGGTGCAGACCGACTGCCCACACACAGTCCCAAAGCACTCTACACCAGCTGACCATTCACAAACCCGTCACGGGGAGTCAAACAAGACCAGCATCCTTTACATGATCCGTTATTGTTCACAGGAACAGTTTGCTGTGGCAGCACCCCCATGGGCTCTGCTTAGCGCCTCTGCTCTGCTTTCGGGGAAACCATCCTGGATCCTGTGGTTTTTCTTATAGACCCCACACTCCCCACCACTGGGATTGCTCTGGAGCGGTGGGGCCAATCAGAAACCTTCCCTGAGACTTTGGAAGCATGGAGGGGCCTGGGTCTCATGTCTCCGTGGGGCAAAGCAGGCAGCCCTCTCTGGCAGAAGTGGTGAGGGAAGCTGGCCCTGAGCGCCAGAGAGATGCTGTGGAGACCAGGAGGGGCCACAGAGGTTGGGGGTCCCCGGGCCACCCTCACTGGCCATGACGCTACTTTGCACCGTCAGCTTCCTGTGACCAGTAGACCTGGTCAATGAGCATGGGGTGGGAAGGTCCCACAGACTTGCTGCTTGTTACATTGGCAGCATGGCTTGAGACCTGCCTCCATTCCTCATCCGGACACTGGGAAGATGTCAGGAGGGCACAGAGCGGGGCGGTACCCGTGCCGTGCCCCCACAGATGTCAGCCCGCCCCAGGCACGTCCCCAGGGCCCAGCACAAACGCATACCCACCTTCCTGCTTCGGTTTCCCCAGGACACGGAGCACCTCAGCCTGGGTAGGGTTCTGGCCCAGCGCCCGCAGGACATCTCCACACTGCCCATACGTGATCTTCATCTCGCACTTGGGCGTGCGGTCGAACAGCATGAAGGCTTCCTTGAACTCTGCCAGAAGAGGATGTGAACTGTGGATACACCCAGAGTCAGCCCGCCCCACTCACCCCACCGTGGCTGGACTTCAGACTGGGGACCCCAGGTCCAACCCTGCAGCCCCAGGGCTCGAGACCCTCACTTACCTTCAATCTGCTCCGGTGTAAACTCGATCTGAAAGGAGACCCCAAAGATTCTAAGTGTCTGGCCCAGGGGGCGGGGCCAGATCTGCACCTGCGCGCTCCACGGCCACAGCCCAGGCCTCGACCCCTTGGCTGCACCAGCCTGTCTCCCTGGCAGCATCCCAGCTTCTGCCCCCACGACCTCCTGCCATCTCCCTTGGCACCTTCCTGTCTCCTCATCCCTCCCAACCAGTGCGAACTGAGGGCTGTGGGTCTGCGTGTGCCCAGACCCTGAAGGCTGATGGGCCACATCTGGGGAACGGTGAGAAGGCTGTCCTGGTGCCCTGAGTCCCCAGCCCAGGGTAGGCTTTACCTGATCTCCCTGGTCCTGGACAGATGTGTCTGAAGCCAGCAGATCAGTCCAGGCTGGCTTTGCCACCCCCCCAGCAGGCCTGGGGTTCAGTGGGCAAGGCTGTCCATGTGAGTGAGACGGGAAGCCCCATCTCATTGTGGGGGCGGGGGTGGCAAGAGGAGCAAGGGTGAGGGTACAGACCAGAGGGTTTCTGTCAGCATGAGAGCATATCCACAGGAGTGAGTGTGTGTGCACTCATGTGTGTGTGTGTGTGAGATGTATGTGTGTGCATTCACACTCAGTGTGTGTCTGCAAGTTTACACTTGCCTGCCCCTCGCAGAGACCTTAAGGCTGGGCACTACCACTCACATGGTCTTACACACCCACCCAAAAGCCCTGGGCAGCCCCCAACCCAGTCCAGCCTGGGGACACAATGGTAGTGTTGACTAAGTATCTGCTGAGGCCACATCAGAGAGCCACCTGAGGTAAGGAGGCCTCCTGGGACCCGGTTTCCCCCTCCTCACCAGATACCAGGTCTATTTTTATCACAGCAGTCACTCAGCCCAAGGTCAAGGTCACAGGAGGGAAAGGAGCTTTGGGGAGGAGGCATGCCTGGAGTGCCTCCCACTGCTGCTCCCTGGGAACCCCACCAACCTCTGGGCACACCTTGGTGCAGAGGGATATCCTCCCCCACCCCCTTGTCATGCTTGTCCCTTCTGGACTCAACCCCGTGTTGGAAAGAACAAGTTGCTGCTCCCGGCCCCTTGAGAGCTCTCTCACCACCAGGAAGCCTGCTGAGATTACACTCCTAAACTTCCTGGTAAAGCCGGCCAGCCAGACAGGGAGAGCCGGGGGGCGGGGGTGTCCCATGAGGGGCTTCACTGTGCCGGCCTCTCACAGGGAAGTCTGTACCAGCCTCAGATCCGGTGAGACTGGACCAAGCCACCCGGGGCCTGGGGTAGCTGGCCCCTAGCAGGGGGCCTGTGGGACACAAGCTTCTACCCTGGGGGTGGTTAGGGCTCAGGGAGCCAACTCCAGAGAACACATTCCGTGAACAGCTCCCAATAGCCTGTGAGAGGGCTTCTTGTCCCATGTCGCATACGAGGAAGCCCCACCTCGGAGCAGGGAACAGGCAGGAGCAAAGCTGGGATTGGAACCCATGTCTTGAGGGACAAGTCTGGCCCCCCAGGAAGGGATCACAAAAGGAAAATAGTTCTGCTGCAGCTCTGGCTGGACAGGCAGGAGCCTTGAGGAGCTGGGAGGGCTCCACAGGGCCCCTCAGCCAGCAGCCAGGACAGCAGTGACCGGTGGCCAGCCAAGAACGGGGAGCAGGCAGGACACATGGAGCATGCCACTCTGCAAATGCCATCGGAGTCATGGCTCTTCCTCCAAGTTTAGACTCGGAGAAAGACTTCCTAACTGGGGAAGGGTTCCGTGCTCACCGGTCACAGCCCCAAGACCAATTTCCTGAGTGACCTACTCAGCCTGTGCCTCAATTTCCCCACCTAAAAGATGAGGCCCGACACGCTGTGGGGCTCGGCCACCCTGGTAGGGGTAAGTGTGCCCCAGCCTGGGCAGGGGCCTCACATCCCCATGCTCCCCACCCCCTCCCCGTCACTCAGAGGGGAACAAGGAAGATCCCAGTCCAGCTGGAGGGGTTGGGGTCCGGGTGGCTCCAGGATTCCCCAAAGATGTGAGGTCCCGAGAGAAGGGCAAGAGACAGTTTCCACAACCACCCAAAGACATTCCCTTCAGTAGCCCTAGGGGAGTCCTGTCTGCTGTGTGACCACCAGCCCTCCTCTAGCCTCTGCAGCAGCTCCTGACACCTGAAGCCCCCAGGGCTCGTCAGACCTCTGCACGGAAGTTTCCCACCTCAGCTCAGCACTCACTTTCTGGAGTCTGACCTGCCACTGGGTAGGTCCACTCCGGGATCCACTTAGCTGTCCTGCCCTTTCTGCTGAAACCCAGCTCCCATACCCACCTTGATTTTGGACGCATCAAACTCAGCTTCCTTGGGGTGCTCAGGCTCTGGCGCAGGTGCTGGCGCCGGGGCCGGGGCTGCCTTGGGGGCTGCCTTGGCATCGTCCTTCTTGGGGTCTGGCTTTTTGGGGGCCATGGAAGCTGTCAGCACAGAGAGGGATGTGGAGAGAAGGAAGCAGAGAGCGGGGTAGGTGAGGCTGGAGGGGGGCCTGGCCTTTATCCCCTCTGGACACCTCCTGACCCCAGCCCCACCCCCCACTGTGCACAATAGGGACAGGGCCATAAAAGGACACCGGCTAAGCTCAGGGGCTATTTTGGGGCCTGGGAGGGCATTGTTCAGGCTCAGGAATGGGTCGGGGAGAGGGAGGGCTTTCATTCCTCCCAATCACCTGTTGGGCAGAGGGAGGGGGAGCGGAAGACAGAGGCAGCCCAGCCAGACGCACAGAAACCCTTCGCAGATGATGAATTGAGCAGGACCAGAAGGCTGGACCAAGCGTGTGCTGTGATGGGGGCAGAACCTAAGGGTACCTCCTGTGTCTAACTTTCCAGCTGTGCCTTGAATTCCCACGTGTCTGGGTCTGAGGGGCGGGGGCGGTGCCCAGAGGGGGAGGGGGAGTCTGCCCATGTCTGTTGATCTCTGGCGGGAGCATCTGTGTGTACCCGTGTATTGTCTAGGTGTCTTCACGCTTGGTGGGGGGCGGTGTTTGGGTGCTGCCTCTGTGTGTCTGTGCGGACGGCCAGTGCCCGTCTGGGCGTCGGCTCGGCGGGTCTGCGTCTGGGTGTTTATATGGACTCACGTGTCTGTGTATCTCTGTGAGTGTGCCTGTGAATGCTGCTTCCGTGGGCTTGTGTCGGGTGTTTATATGTATCTGCGTGTGTCTGGTCATGGCTCGCAGGCAGCTGCAGCCCCAGCCTGAGGGGCCCCAGGAACACCGCAAGTGGCAATGGACTGGGTGCCAACCCCCGCCAGCCCGGGCTGCAGCCACCCAGCCCAGTCCGGCAGCTGAGCTGCCCCCACTGCCCCCTTCACCAGCACCCGGCTGGCCCTGTGGCTTGTTCCTCCTTTTCACCCCACTTCCCATCTCCTCTCTTCCCTGCACTGGCCTAGGGCCCAATTTACCCACACAGCTTGGGGCGGGCCCTCGCCAGACCCCCCTGTACCCCTTGTCCTTCCTCTGCATAGCACATTCCAGGCCCCCTGCCCCCTCCCCACCTCCAAGCTCCTTGTCTGTGTCCTACCGCCCCACGCTTCCCTCTGCAGGCCCTTTGGGGGGGTGGGGACTGAGGGAGGGTCTGCCTCTCTGAGGGACCTCAGGGAGCTGAGTGAGGTTTGCCGTGGTGCCCACCCCAATACCCAGCCCTCAGCAGATGGCAGGGACAGAAAGCAGCCTGGCCAGGCTACCGTTTGAGAAAGTGGGGGAGGTGGGAAGGCTGAGGTGGCATGAGGCCCCTCTGGGCACAGATTTCTGGGAGTAAGACATCTTGCAAGCATATTGGGCTCCCTTCCTCTCCTGGGCGTCTGTGCCGGGGGTGGGAAGGAGGTGCTCCCTGTTATTTTTAAGTGCCTAGAGGCTTTGATAGAAACTTCAGAGGCAAAGCCCCCCCTCCCCAGGCCCCAGGGGGAATTCCTGGGTGTGGAGAGGAGCTGGGGCCCCGCCTGAAGGCAGGATTTATGGGGGAGGGGGTTCTACCTGGAGGCTCCCCCACCATCTTCCAGCTGAGCCCAGGTCCCTCCGATCCTGTCACTCATCCTCATGGAGAGGGGGACAGCAGCGGAGGAATGGGATCTGGCCCCCTCCTAGCTGAAACACAGGACATTCCTCCCCTCATCTGGAGGGCAGAACACCCCACATCTGGAAATCTGACAACATCCGGTGCTGGGGGGTGGGGGAGGCAAGTTTTTCACTTTCCTTCCAGATGTTTGGCAAGAGTATTGAGAAAAAAAGGGCTGGGGGGAGGGTCCACAGAGACGAGCCAGAAATACCACAAGAGAACACAGCCAGAGGGGGACACACAGAGAGAGGCCTCCGGGCAGCCCTATTGCCCAGGCCCGCTGGCCCTCGACATAACTGACTCTGGATGTCCCATGGGGACTCCGGCCACCCACAGGCACAGCCAAGACATTACCCAACCCCCTTGCATTTGTCATGGGTGAAACCGAGGCCCGAGGCAAAGGACACACTCAGGGTCCCCCAGATTTTGATCTCGTGTCTTTCCTCCACACATAACTGCCACGCTCCAGAAGCCACCCAGCACCAGCTTGAACTAGGGCAGGTGAGTGGCGAGGGCCTCCAGAGCCCCAGCCGTCAGGTCTGTGCCACGGGGTGGGCAGGCCCACATGGCCAGTCAGAACCACACAGCGCCATCCCTTCTGCCTGGGGGAATATGGGGGAGGGGCGCTTCTGGGTCCCCTTCCCTCATGCCCAGGGCAGATGTGGTCCTGCAGTGGGGACACGCCGCACAGGGCCACCCTCTGCTCCCTCCCCAGGGCTCAGATGGAGAGGGTGAGCTCTGGCTCCAGGGAGAAGCAGGGCCCCAGAACTCGCCCTGCAGGACCACTCCCAACCTAGAACTAATGCCCGGCCCCCCCAGGGGCTCTGCCAAAAAATCAGCCCCCTCTCCTGCCAGTTGAGGCCAGAAGCAAGGGGTGGGGGTGGGGTGCACAGGTGGGCAGGCAGGTGAGCAGGGGGCGGGGCATTGTGAGAGGGAGGGGCAGGAAGTGAGCAGTAAGGGCAGGCCACCCTAAGGCTTCGCTCTCTTTTCTCCCCCAAGTCCCAGGCTAAGCTCTGTGCCCCTCGGGAATGACAACCAGCAGGCAAGACTGAGGCAGGGCCTGAGGGGACCGGAGAGCCTGGGGGCAGCGGCAGGGGTCTGGGTGCTACTACCCCTTTTGTTCCTCCAGCTCCAGCATCTGAGTGGTGACCCAGTCTGATGCAGACTCACAAGTCCCACATTCCAGAGCACCCTCTCTCCCCGTCCAAGAAGAACACCAGGGAAGATGGGGGCCCTGACTTCTGAGGGGCCAGGGATAGAGGCAGAAGACACTTGGCCACACTAGCCTCCTTCTAGGTTATTTCCAGCCCTGATACCTTTGCATAGGCTCTTTCCTTCCAGTCTTACCTTGGGTTGGGACCCTGGCCATGGCTTGCTCCTGGGCACCCCCTGGTCTCAGTGATATGTCACCTCCTCTGAGAAGCCTCCTCAGACTACCCCGGCTCGCTCCCTCTGTCTTGTCTCCCACCCTGACTCCTCAGCCCTATGCACCCTGAAACGAAATGTTTCTTACCTTGTTACTTAGGTGGCTGCCCTCCCTCCCATGAGTGTCAGTTGGCCTGGAGGAATGGAAGAGTTTTTGTTGTTCCACAGCTACATATCCCCAGAGTCTCCAGCAGAGCCTGGTACACAGTAGGCGCTCAATAAATGTGGGATGAGCAAATGTCCCAAACATCTCAATTCACCCACTTCTTACAGGGGGAATGGGACCCATTGCCAAATTCTATCCATGGTGTGGGGTCGGGGAGATGGGGTGGAGGGTTGCTGGCAGACTGGCTAGAGTCTGGGTCACTGCAAGGGGCACCCCGGGATGGCAGCACAGCCAGCAGTGGCTGCCACCTCAACCCAGGCCTACCCTGCCTGCCACTCCCACCCCCTGGGTGAGGTTCTTCTCACTAGCCTGAAAAGGCCAGGGTGACCCCCGCAGTCTCAACAGCGACTTGACCTTGAAGACCAACCAGCAGGGGGCGTAAAAGGGATAAAAACCAGGCTCTGGATCCAAACCCAACCCCCAGAACCCAGGATCCCAGCCCAGAACCCAGACTCCAGACCTGGAACCTGGAACTCCAAACCCAGACTCCAGACTCCGGTCTCAGGATCTGAACCCCCGACTTAAAGCCTGGAACCTGACCCCACACGGGATGCCAAACCCAGACTTTAAATCCAGACTCCAGACCCAAGACCCTAGGCCAAGGACCAGGATCCTAAACCCAGAGTCCAGATCCAGGACTCAAGACCCAGGACCCAGGACAGGACTGCTGGCCTTCCAGACCAGCACTGTCTATGGCTCTGTGTAGACAAGGGCGGGGAAGGGGTGAGGGTAAACCCTTGGCGAACAGCGGGGGTGATTGCTTGGCAAACCTTCCTGGTAGTGTTCCTCTGAGGGGCATGAGGAATGTCCCTCATCCCGTCAGAGCCAATTTGGGGAGCTCAGAATATGGTGGCCACGTGGAGGGGGTGGTGGAGGATGAGGGGAGGGAGGAATGGTTAGGGCCTGGCCATCCTTTGGGCCCGGGAGCCAGAGGCAGGGAAGGAGGGTCGGGCTCTTGTCCCCCTGGCCGCAGGCTCCACAGGCTGCCCTGGCCCGCCTCAGACCGCCCCTCCTGGCCCAAGGCCTCGGGGCTGGGATACAGGCCCACACTTCCCGGAGGAGTCGAGAACGCGGCCTGGGCCAGACCCAGAGCCTTAGAAGTAGGTCAAGTGTTGCTGTGCAGCAGGTCCTGGGGACCCTGTCCAGGCGCGGGCAGGCCCGTGGGCGGCAGCTCACCTACCAGGGCACGTGTGTGTACCCACATGGATGTGAAACCACCGCCATATGGTGGGGGCCCACAAGCACGGACCCCAGGCAGGGCCCTCAGCTCCCGCCCAGCTGCACAGATAGGGGCACCGAGGCCCCAGAATGGGCAGGAGCTGCTCAGCCACTCTGGCCAGAGGTGGCATGAGGCAACCACGAGGACCAGGAAGAGAGGAATTTCTGCACCATCCCACGGTCCTGGATCCTTGGACAAAAGTCTGACTCTGAGGAGGACTTCCCAGCAAGGCCGCTATGCCACCAACAGGATGTGGCCTGCTTCCCGGAGCATAGCTCCAGGCCTTGAAGGATGGGAAGGCGTGGCCAAGGGCACGGCTCTTGTGACCCAGGCTGGTCCTGGCTCCTCTGGGCCTCCATTTCCCCATCTGTACAATGGCCACGGGTACGGCCCAGTGACAGTCGCTATCCCGGAGCCCCAGCCCATCCTCGCCACCCCCACACCACACACAGACAACTCTGTCCTCGGCAGGCCAAATACAACCCTCAGGCCCCTCCCTCTACCCACTGTGCTGACGGGGACCAGATGCTCCAACCTTGTGGTTCTGGGGTGGGGGTGGCAGGACCCAGCGGGCTGGCAGGCAAGGCCTGGGTTTGGCCCAGGGACCTATAATCAGCTCCTGCCCCTCTGATCCCTGCCCAGGACTGACGCTTGGGGCTGTGGTGTCCTGGCCGGCTGTGGCCACGGCCGCTATATTTGGGAGCCCAACTGAGCATGAGGGAGGGCTGGGCAGGCAGAAGGCTCCAGGGACCAGTGCCTCATGGGAGGACAGGATGGGGGACACTGTTGGCCAGGCTTGGTCCTCTACAGAAGGGAGGTGTAGCTCTGACTTCAGGGCTCCCGTCTGAGGGGCTCGCTCTGTTCTGAGTGGCCTGGCCCTGGGGGGCATCGGCCCTGTCCTCCGCTGCAGGGTCTAAAGAGGGATTGAAAATACATCCGTGAAACTGGACCCCTTATTTAGTCCAATGAGTCTGACTGTAAGTTGGGGCCAAGCATCCTGAGTGTGGGGCAAAGGGGTGGGCGCTGACGAGGGTGACGGGAGCCGAAAGGATCTCAAGGGGTGAGTTTGGGCGTTGAGGGGTCTCGGTTGGGGGGACAGGAAGAGGGGCGCCAATGTGCTGAACCAGAGAATGGAGAAAACAGGGCCCGAGGCAGGGGCCCGAGGGAACGGGCCGAGGTGCCGCCCAGCCCCTCCCCAGAGTGGCCTGCGGCCTCCCTAAACTACCTTTGACATTCCCGCCACTGGGCCAAACCCTGTACCCTCCCACCAGCCGTTTCCCAAAGAGCAAATATTTATTGTCCTTGGAAGAAAAAAAAAAGAGTCCCCTTTTAGGATCAGGGTCTGGGAGCTGCTTCTGAGGCTTGCAGGGGCTCAGCGGCGGCCCGAGGTGACCAGAAGCCCCACCAAGACCGGTCGAGGGTGCAGGAAGGAGGCTGGGACCCGCGCTGGCCTCGGCGGGGAGGGGTCGTGGCCGGCCCAGGCTGTGGGGCGGGGGGCTCTGGCCCCGGGCCCATTTCCCCAAGGGTTCGCCAGAATAGGTCTGAGGGCGGACGGACCCTGTCACCGTGGCAGGAGGTGTGAATTTATGTGAAGACATGCGCCGTCCCGTGTGCTCACGTGTGTCCCGTGAGGCTGTTAGCACATGCGTGTGTGTGAGCATGTGCAGGGGCTCCTGGCTCTGGGTGCACAGCCATCTGGGAGAATGTTCATCTGTTGGCACGGGGTGGGGTAGGGGTATGTGGACACAACCTCTGTTGAATGGCCAATTCAGTCAAAAAGGAGAGTAAATTTAGCAGGGGAAAAAAAAACCCGTCAGTCAGACGAGGAGTCTGAATTGGGTGGTTGTTTGACTGGATGGACCAACTGTCTCAGGCAAACAGTCCCCTCTGGCTGGAGGAGGAGCCGGCTCCCTCCCGCCGGCCACCCTCACACCCCGGGCCCGCATGGGAAACTGGAGACGGGGACCACGACCGACCAGAGATGAGACACGGAGACAGAGATGGGGACAGATTCAGAGACCAGGGAGGGAGGGTCGCGAGGCCAGCCAGAGACAAAAGGAGCCGCTGGACGCAGGCCCCTGGAGCCCAGACAAGGTGTGTGCACAGCACGGCCCTCCAGCCCTGACCCTCAGCTCTGAGCCGAGGAGGAAGCAGATTCAGCCCTGCCCTCCAGCAGCCCAAAGTGCACAAGAAGGGGGCACCAGACCCGGAGGCAGGAAGACAGGGTGGGCCTGGGCAGCCACAGGAGAAGGGGCAGAGGCTGGAATGCGGTCAGGGCAGGGGACAGGGATGGCAGTGATGGAGGTGAGGGCAGGAAGGTGACAAGGTGGTGATGGTGGTGATGGCAGAAGAGGCCACGGTGCCCAGGAGGGCCTCCTTCCCTATCCCCTTGCTGTGGTGGCCCCATGAGACCCAGGGCTGTCCCCACCCCGCTCCACCCAGCACCAGCTGTGTCCTTGCCTCCAGTGGCCACACAAACACCCTCTGTGGCCCAGGGTGTGGAATGCATTAAAAATGGCCCAAGCCCCCAGCCAGGAATAGTCAGGGTCAATTCCACTACCTGCCTGTGTGGATATTTATATATTTACCCGCCTACCCTGTCTAAAACATCATGCACACACACACACACATGCTCAGAAATGCTGGAGTCAGGCTAACCTGCTCCTGCTATGTATCTGTGTCTGTCTGGAGATACACACTGGGGCCTGGACACTCCCCTCACGATCTGGTCTCTTCTCACCAACTCCGGGGCCAACAGGAATCACAGTGATGTGTGTGTGTGCGTGCACACGCACGCATGCCCAGCCCATGGGTGCTTGCACCGAGAGCGACCACAGGCCCATGCACACACCTTTAAACATAAATCCCCATGCAATATAGACGACTTTGCACAAATATTTATACACATGTATGCATGCCTGTGCACACATATCCACACAGTTGCACACATGTGCCCTTTGCACGCATATGTACACACATTCACATGCCTTTGCGTAAACACACACACCTAACACATCACAACTCCGAGGTCACTCGCTGGTACGGAAAGAGCCCGGGGTGGGAATTAGGAGCCGTGGGAGGGAGGAGAGACCAGAGAAATCAGGGAACCACAGCAGGCCCACCGGGGGAGGGCCGGGAGCTTATGTGAGTACATGTGAGTGTGAGTGTGAATGTGTGTGTCCAGGTGTTTGGGATCATTTCCCTGCCTCCTCCCTGGCCCCCTGGAGGGCTATCCTCCACCCCCTACCCTGTTCACAGAGGGAAAATAGAGGCCAGAGCACAGCAGCTGGGCCTGGGGAGGTCAGCGTCCCCAGGTTTGGGGCTCGCAAGCCTTAGCATCTGTGTTATTCTTGGCGCACTCCAGCCAGATAAGCACGGGGGTCAGAGCTCGGCTCTCGTGGGAAAGGACTCTCTGGAAGTCTCCCGACCCATTCCTTTCCCAGATCCGGGACCCCAGAGCAGGCAGGGGTGGAGGCAAAGGGAAAGAGGGGTGGCTGAGGGACAGGCAAGTCTTCATCGGGCTGGCCGTGAGGGCTGGGAGTGAAGAGGTAGAACACAGCAGAATGGGCGACTCACAGATGCCCCAAAATGCAGAGTGACCCCTCAAACCAGCCCCGAGACGCTCCAGCGCAGGGGCCGGAACACGTGGAGAGGGGCAACGCCAGGCCCCCAGCTCTCTGTAGCAGCTGGACCGGAGCCCCTCCGCTGCAGGGAGCCGCCTGAGGTTTCCGAGCCAGCGCTAACGGGGAAGCCACTTTAGAGAGATGGTTGGGACGTTAGAGGACCTCAAAGCATCACCGTTGATAGCAGATCATGACGTGCTGGGCCTGGGGTTAGTTATCTGTCACCCCTCCCATCTCATCACTGACTCCTGGAGCCGCTTCCCCTCCAGAGACCTCGGGGCACCCACTTGCCCAATGGGGTGGGGTCTTGGGTCAGCTTGGAAGGCACGCAGTCCCCCCAACACAGTCAGAAGGAGGCAGGCTTGGGCCTGAGTCTCCTCCATCCCCCGCTCGCACCAACCTTCGCCCCCAGCCCAGGTCTCGGGGGCCTTGCAGAAGGCTGGGGTTTGTCTGCTGGAGCTTGGAGCTCAGAGCCAGGTCAACAAGGGAACAATCAGGGGAAATTCTGCGGGATACAGGGCTCATCCAAGACTGCAGAGAAGCAAGGAGGAGCGGGGGACTTTCTTTAGCCCCAGGAGCGTGGCCTGACAGCAAGCCCCACCCCTGCCTTTGGGAGTTCTGGCCCCCTGGCTTGGGTGGGCCATAAGCTGGCCCCTCCTGCAGCCCACCCCATCTGCACCCTCCTACCCCAGCCGAGTCCTCCGGCCCTCTCACGGCTGCAGTAGTCTGGGGTCAGCGACCGCGCGGAGAGAAATCATTGATTGCGGCTGCCAAGAGCCCTGGCCACCTCCGCCCCGAGCGCCTGACCTTGAGGTCCAGAGAAAGGACGTGCCATTCTCCCCACCCCCATCACCCCCATGAGGACAGCAGCCACAGTGCGGTTGGCCTGTGCTGGAGGACTAGGGTGCACCTTCCCCACAGCAACCACCCCTCACCCGCCGCCTCCCAGGCTTCAGTCTCCCCTTGGAGATCTGGGCTCCAGCCACCTGCAGCTTGACTCTGGGGCTGGGGTTTGAGCTTTTCATGGACTCCTGAAACTGCAGAGGAGCCCCAGACACGGAGAGGCGGCCCAAGCCAGTCAGGGGCTACATCCATACTACGTACTTTGGGCAGCCCTCCCTGGTCCCAACCAGCTGCCAGGGCCCCTCCAGCTCTGGGAAGGTCTCCGATTTACGCACAGCCACTCTTCTGTCATCTGGAACCTCCTCCAAGGTGGAGACCCACGGGTCCCCCGTCGGGGCCCTTCAGCCTCTTTCACAGCCAACCGGCCCCTGGGTGTTGGGAAAACCTGGGTACGTGGTCTGAATGAGCTTGGTGACCTCTGGCATGCCATTGCCCCTCCCTGGACATCGCTCTCCCACACACAGTTTTATAAACTTCCCCAAGTGCTTCCCGTTTCTGGCCAGTTCAGCCAACGTCCACGGCGCCTCTGGGCCAGGCTCTGTGCCGGGCGCTGGAGAGCTGGACAGACACAGTCCAGGTCCCAGCCCGAGATGTTCCCAGTGTCATTGCCAACTCATTGCTTCACCGGGCTGGTGTCCTCTGAGGCATGGGAGGAAACTGAGGCCCAGAGAGATGGCCCAGCCGTCCTCAGATGGCCCAGCCTGACCAAGGACCACCCACGTAGAGCAGCCCTCTAATCCACGCAGGGCCCAGCATCACGACCTAGGGGTCCCCGGCCCTAGGTCTCCCCACCCTAGCCCCCAGCCAGAACCCAGTGTCTGAGCTGACCCCCTTCCCTCTGCTTCTTCCTTCCTGGCCCCCTGTCCCTTCAAACCGCAGGGCCCAGCCGGCCTCTGGAACGCGTGCCCAGGACCTCGGTGATATTTTGAGTTTAAGAAAACTTTGCAGTCGGCAGGAGCTCTTAAAAGTTATAAATAGCAGCAGCGGGAGCCCATGCTGGGAGAGGCGGAAACACGTGTCAAACACGCCTGGGAGGGGGTATTCCGAGGCACAGACAACCCCCCCCCCAGGGACCCACCAGGCTTCAGGGGATTTTACAACCACTAGAGCGGGAAGTCACACCCCACCCGGAAGGCGTCTGGGAAAGGAGACTCCGTTCTCGCCCCCCCACCAGGGTCCCGAGAGGTCGGTCAGGCTGCCCAGGCGAGCGGGGACGCTGTCAAGAGGCATCTGGGCTGGGAGGGTTTGCTCCTACCCGCCCCTCCCCACCACCAGCTCCCCACTCAGCTGCCCAGCATGGGAACCGTAGGGCTCAGGAGAATTTGGGAGCATGTCCACACCAACACCAACCAACATAGGTGGGATGGGGTGGGGTGGGAGGGGCTGGTAAGCCTGGAGTGAAGAAGGGACCATTCCAAGGTCACCAGGGAGCTGGGGAGCACTCAGACCCCCGAGCCATGGTTCTTCCCACTGAGCAAAAGCCACCGCTGCCTCCCTTCCAGATACCTGACACCCCTCTGGTTAAGCAGAGTGGGAAGCCTGAAAGTGGCACATATGCGGGAGAGAACAAGGGACTCCATCCACCCAGCGAGATGCATATCCGCACTCACCCCAGGGCCAGGTGTGGGGTCTCGGGCTTGCCTTGAAGGCCATGGGATTTGAGGAGCTTCTCTCAGAAGCCTGGTGTGATGGGACACAGCCATGGAGCCCCCTTCGATTTTCTCAACTGCTCTGTCGTGTTCACAGGCCACAACCATGACTCCGACGACGGAGAGGTCAGGAAACTGAGGCACAATTGAGACCATCTCCACCTCACCCCCTCCCCATCAGGTCTGGGGGCAGCAGGCAGATCTGGCGTCCAGGCGCTCTAAACCTCAGGGAGCCCCGAAGGGTTTATGGGGCTCCCAATGAATGGGCCTGTTGAGCTCAGAGGGGGCCGGGCCCGAGTAAACATGACTGGGTCTGAGCTGCCATTCTCCCCCTGCCTCCTTCCCCAGGACCCAGGACCAAAATACAACTTCCTGTCCCCGGAGCTGAGGGCCAGACTCGCCCCTCAGAGCCCTGGGCTGGGGCTCACTGCAGGAACACAGCCTGGTGAGCATCGGCGGCCCACAAGGTGGGGGTCCAGAGAGGACTTCAGGTTTTCAGAGTCACATGTCTGCCTCCAAGCCCCAAGGACCTGGGCCCTTGACAGAGCCCCTTCAAACCTTGAACTGCCCATCTGTTAATGGCAGATCAGGAAACCAAGGCCATGAGCAGGAAGGGGACCCCACAGGTCAGGGCAGAACAGCCCCCAGCCTCCCACTTCCCCCAGCCAGTGAGGGCCCCCAAGGGAGCATGTGGGGACTCAGAGGAGGCAGAGGCTTCGAGAGTGGAGGGTCAGCAAGTAACAAGCTGGAGAGAGGGCAAAGGAGTCCCTTCCCCTTGGTCACTATTGCCCACTGACTTGTCAAGCTGAGATCTAGTCCCCCCGCTGGCACTGGTCACAGAATGGCCTATCTGCTCAGGGCACCCCCCTTGGAGCTGCACACCTGGGAGCAGCCCAGCATGGGAGGGGGCAGGAACCCCGTAAATGCTTGTTCGTCATCGCCTCACTCCAGGCCCCCACTCCCCTGTACCCCATCCCCCCAGCCAGCCTGGTCTACTCCCTCAGCCTCATATCCCCCTCCTGGAGGCCAGAGATGGACAGGCTCTCTGCCTTCCTCTCCAGCCTGGGAATGTACTAGAAAGTACTTTGGAAACTGTAAAGTATGTTGCCCTCCCCAGGAGCCTGGAAGACCTGGGGAAGGGCGGCCCCCAAGGGATGGACGCCCTAGGAACGTGCCCTAGCTGCTGGGGGCTGGTTTGAGGCCCGCCGCCTCACGTGCCGGGCACTAGGGGCTCTGACTGGAATGTGCTGAGCGGCAGCTGCCACGTGAATCATTACACCTCGTCAGGCTGAGCCTGGGACTTCCAGACCCAAACCGGCTCCGGCTGGGCTCCGGCGGAAGGGCAGCCTCCAGCCAGGGTCTCCAGGTGCTGGGCTGAGGTGCCAGGACCTCGCAGGGCCTCTTCCCTCTGTCTGCATCCTCACTCTTGGTGTCTGGCCCCAGCCCTGGTTCTGTTGCAGCCCATTCCACAGAACCACGGAGGAAGGCAGGTCATCCTGGCCACAGCCCTCTGCCTCCGGGACCTGTAACTGCATATGCGGACCCTGAGCCCAGGTGTCACTGGCTGGCTTTACACCAAGAGCCCACATTCCAGTGGGCAAGGGGTCAGATACAGAGTGGCCTTGGGGCTGCAGGGTTAGGACAGGGGCTGGCTGGAATGAGTGTCCCCACATGTCCCCCGCCCTGGGAACGCTTAGTACCCAGGACTGAGAGGGGAGGCCTTCTCGGGTCTCAGTTTTTCCGCCTATGATCTGGGTATGAGCTACCCTGAGCCTCCATCCGATTTCTTCAGGTGTCCCAAACATGAATGAAATCACTCACAGTAGCTGTGTTCATACCTCATGGGGCCTGAAATTTCTGAGACATGGAAAAGCCAGGAGGAGTAGACAGGGACACAGGAACAGATAGAAGGAGAGTTAGCTGGAGACAGGCTTGGTGAGGCCAGGAGAGGACCACTGAGGCACACCCCCACTGGAGGGGCCAAGCTGGCCTGGGCACCTGTCAAGCACACCCATGGAGGTGGGGGAGGGCCCAGCTCAGGGCACCGAACACTTGGACCTGCCTCTTCTCCCCCACTAGGGGTCTGGGACAAAGTCCTGGGCTGGTGCAGGGCTTGGTAAAAAATAACTAATTACTCTTTTCAACCAAAAGCTCTCACTCAGGCCTTTTCCTGTCCCTAGCAGCAACATCCTTGCTTAGGCCTGAGCCCCAGAAGCTGCTAGAACCATCCATGGCCTCTCCATGGCCAACCTGAGCCTGCTCTGAGTCTCCAGGCCCTGCTTGGAAGACCTTGTGGGCTCTAGGTGAGTGGGGTCCAAGGCAAGCCTGGGACGCGAGTGCAGCCGGGAGGGGCGAGGCAAGGCCACGGTACCCCATTGTGTGTGTGTGTGTGTGTGTGTGTGTGTGTACCTGTGTGACGCTGTGGGGCCCACAAGGCATGCCTACATGGGGATGTCTGTGGTTCTGGCATTACTGTAGGAGGGAGTCTATGACAGGAAGCCCACACCTCCAGGTGCCCCCGGAGTGCTCCCTGCCTCGGACAGAGCCTCCCAGCCGGCCGCCTGTGCCCCCAACTTCCCTCCCTTGGCCTTCCTGAGAGGTGAGAAAACCAGGCTTCCTGCTGCAAGGGGAGGGGGCTGCCCGACCAGCTGCTGTGGGAGCCTCCAGTGACTCATCTGGGTGGGGGGTGTTTATGAGCAGCCGAAATGGCTATAAAAGTGGCACCTCGGTTCACTGATGGCCTCGCCATCTCCTCCCCTACCAGCCCCTTGCCTTGAAAATCTTCCAAAGGGGCCTGGAACCAGAGAGAGGTCTGGGATTAAGGCTTGGTGGAGGCTCAGCCTGGGGTCAGGGTTCAGCCAGGGATTAGAGGTCAGACTGGGATAAAGTCTCCACATTGGTTGGGGGGGGGGGCGGAGCTCAGGATGGAATTAGGATTGAGATGGGGATTTAAGCTGACTTTGGGGCTAAGGATGGGAGATGAACTGTTGAGGGTTTACAGGCCAGTTTTTCCAGAGAACCCCCAGAACGGGACAAGGGGTTCTGAGGGTCTTGAGGCCAGGCTGCAGGACTGAGAGCTGAGCCTCTGTCTTTCCTTTTTGAGTCTGGGGCCCACCCTGGCTCTAGGGTCTGTATAGCTTTGCCAGACCCCTACTCACAGCAGCAGAGTCCAGTTTAGGGCCACTGGGCCAGAGCCCAGACCCTGCTCCAGCTCTGAGCTCCAGGGATCTTGGCTCTTCCTCCTAGGTCCCCATTACAGATGGGTGTCCCCATAGGGGACTCCCTCCCTCCAATCAGGCCTTTTCAAAAGTCCCTGAAACTAACCTGAAACTGACCAGAAACTGACCCTTGGGGCCCTGGGGCTTGTCTGACAAAAAGGCTGGCTGGCTCTGCCAGGCACTGGGGTGCTACCAGTTAATGTGTGACACCCAATCCCCATGGTGGCACTTTAACCAGGGTCCAGGAGGTGCCTTAGGGTATCTGCCTCAGCCAACAGTTCTGGACTATCCAGCAGGGAGCTCTGGGGTGAGGCACATGCGTTACAGCTAGAAGAGCACCCTTAAGGGCCCCACAGCCCACTGGAGCCCTCTCTGCAGCCCTACCCACTCCCCCCCCCACCCTGGTCCTCCCCACTACAAATACTGTTTGTTTCCCAATCTCAAGCTTTCTGGTATCAGATCTGAGGACTCCCTACATCAGTCCCCAGTTTTACCCCAGTTGCCCCAGTGACTCGTGAATGTTCTTTTCCTATCACCACAGGGCAGGGGTAATCAGTCATAAAGCCATAAAACAGAGTAGAATGGCTTGGAAACAGAGACATAAAACAGAGACCATCAAAATGTAACACTGAAGAACCACAGATGTTCTCTGGGTACCTGATCCTCTGTCCCTGTTCCCAAGTAATCCACACACCACAGGGGGTAGCCCCCAATTCACAGCCCCCCCAAGTAGTGGAAGAGATGGGGTCACACACAAAAAAAGAGGGAGGGATGTTCTTTACACCAGGCAGAGAACCATGATCCCAGCAGAGTAAACTCCAAAGGCAAGGGCAGGGGAGTGAACATGAGGAGCAGGCCGGGAGTCGAGAGGACAATACCTGTTGGGGAGTGTCACCTCTGGAGGAAACTGCCTCACACAGCATCGTCCTTAATCACCTGGGCAAGAAACTTGAAAGTAGTGGGGCACAGAGGAGGATGTGGCCACCGACTCATAGGAAAGCAGACAACTGTGTATGGGAGATGGGTGGGTTTGGGCCTGGAGGAAGGTGGGCTGCCAGAGAAGCTGACTAGAGCTGGATTCCAGGGGCCTTAGGCCTTAGGCTTGCAGATCCATTCACATGAAGGGTAGGGACCATCCCTGAGATGGGGTGGGGGCTGGTTTGGGGGCTGTGAGGAGCTCAATTTCCACAGGCTGAGTCTGGGGAGCCCACAGAGCCCATGGGTTTTGGACACCCACACTCCGCAGCACTAAAACAGTAAAGTTAAAACCGCCCTTTGAATCAGCTGGTCAAGTCCCCGATTTACAGATGAGGAAACTGAGGCCCAGACAGCAGGAAGTCGTCCTGCCCAGGATACACAACCGGTAAGTGGGTGAGCAGGGACTGCCACTTAGCCCAGATAATATATCCAAGGGCCCCAAGAGTCACATTAGCTTCCTCCTGACCATCCTTGAAAGCCCTCGACTCCAGGCATCCCAGGCCTTCCCAGCATCTCAGCTTCTCTGCGTGATCCTGAAAGGTGGCGGACTTGGGGTCTCAGACCCCTTCCTCTAAGCGCTAACAGCATCCCCTCCCCAGGCGGAGCACGTAACCCCGCCCCACCCCGCCCCTGCCCCCAAAGACTCCTCCCGCTCCTCCCCCAACTTGAGGGTCCCCGGTGGACCAGAGCCCGCCCGCCGGGAGTGTTTGGGGCTGTGAAGGGGTGGAGAAGGAGGCGGGCCTCGGGAGCGGGGGTCCCGGCTGAGCCCCGGGTCTGGCGACTTGGAGCGGTGGACTCCGGGGCGGAGCTGGGGAGGCCGGGCAGGCGTCTGGAAGGGTCGAAGACTCTGAGAGACCCCGACCCGGGGAGAGACTCGGGAGGGTGGGAGAGGGACGCGAGCCCTCGCGGGCAGGGGCGGGGGCGGGTCTAGAGCACTACGGACCTACCCACTCGGGAGTTCCCGAGGCTGGGGGTCCAGGCGAGGGCGGGGCGGGGCAGGAGGGCGGTGGCGGCCGAGCCGGGCGCGGGGCTGGCGGCCCAGCAGCCTCCCCAGGGACCCCGGTCCAGCCCAAGCGGGAGTCGCGCGGGCGCACACACAGCGCCGCGGCCGGGGGCGCGCGGGGTACCTCCGGTGAAGAGGTCCTGCTTCGCGGCTGTGGGCCCCTGTTCACCCGCCCCGGCAGGCCGATCAGAAAAAATAACGTCTGTGCTTCCCGGAGAAGAGAATGGAGCGGCGGCAGCGTCCCGGGCTCCGTTCCCGGGCCCCGATGTCAGAGCTCCCTTGGCCCCGTCCCCTCCACACTCACATCCCGCCGCTGGCGACCCGGGGCGCGGCCTCTAGAGAAACGTCCCGGGGCAGGGGCAGCGGGCTCCGTTCTGCGGCTCCGCACACCCGTGGCGGAGGCTGCGCGGGGGGGGGG
This sequence comes from Lontra canadensis, assembly GCF_010015895.1. NCBI lineage: Eukaryota > Metazoa > Chordata > Mammalia > Carnivora > Mustelidae > Lontra > Lontra canadensis. The sequence continues at coordinate 5,868,245 of NW_022631029.1, forward strand.
GGGGGGGGGGGGGGGGGGG